>NC_062217.1:88853335-88926390 GCF_902686445.1 Sciurus carolinensis | reverse complement strand
TCCCTGGGAAGCCATTCTGAGCAGTATGATGAAATCTCTTCTCATCCTTCTACATCCTTCAATAGTACATGAGTCATTCCTTTGTCCAAAATATCCATATGGTATATTCTAACTTCCTATTAGGCATAGGGTATCCTTGTTGGTTATCAAACCACATGTCACCATATTGCAGTATTTGTGAAAAGCACCCTATTTAAAATGTATGGATTGCTTAATTCTGTAATTTTCCATTTAATGTTTTGGACCATGGTTGATAATTGATACTATAGAAAGAAAAACTGCAGATGAGAGAATTACCATAAAAGACTTTGAAATGTGCCTGAATTATTTGTCAATGTGCTTATGAGAAGAAGTTGTTCACTGTTTTTTCCTTTGTTTGATTCTTTGATTCTGATTCTTAGGCCACTCCAGATATTCACAAATAAACAAGTACATTTTTAGGTACAGATCAGACCCAAGAGTTCTATGACTGAGTTTTACAGAAAACAGCAAGAGTTGTACTTTAAAAAATGCTGAAACTGATCAAAATGAGATTTGTAGCTAGAAGACAGAAAATACAGAGGAGAAGTCAAAATGGGTTCCAAATATAAAAGAGAAGGAAAAAAATCTGATGATGTGAATTTATTTGACAGTTTTTGCTAAGTTCTATAGCTAACAAAGGAAGCTAATGTCAAACTCATTGTCTTTTTCTCCTGGTATAAGTACCAAAAAAAATCCAAATAAAATTGCAGATCTAGGCATGTAAATAATTTTTACTTTGCTCATTACCTTTTGGTCACTCGAAATAGTGTATCAAATTAAATGAAATTGGAACACTGATATGGAAGCATTAAAGCAAAACTTAATTTTAAGGAAAATTACTGAGGTCATCCAAAAGAATGAATAAAAATTGTGAGCTTTTAATTTTCTCACTTCCTGGTACAGCAGGTTCCACAGATCTCCTTCCTGACAGAAACCTCTTATTCTCCAATATGACCTATAAAATTGCTCACACTAACTTTCTCCAAGTGCATATCTGATCATTCCTAAAATGAAAGATGAAAATTTTCCTTTGGACTTAAGTCCACCCACCATAGGAGTTTAAGTTCTCTGTGTACATTCATTAAGTCCCAGATGCTTTGCATTTACTGTTAACTTCAATACAATTAAATTATCAATTCATTATAATATATCCTCACAATAAAAGACAATGCAATGGGTTTTATTATGAGGATGTTTAAGTAAATCATCCATTTTCTAATTATACTTTTCAGTGGTTTCTACTTAGTTCTTAATATAAATTCTAAATATCTGTCCTTATGCATCTCTATTTTTAAGACAAAGAATATTGAAAAGTACAGTGATAAAATGATAATTTTGTCACTATAATTGAAAGTATAATGATTAAAAGGACATTTAAAATATGTATAAATCTTGACAAATAGCCATAAAAATTTAACCTAATTCATTCTTACCACTATGGTGGGAGTGTCTGGCTTTTCTACATCCTTCTCTAAATAGAATCAAATGCCAATCTCATTTCAATCTTATATGTCAAAAATAGTATCTCACTATTATATTAAGACTTATTTCTCTGTTTGTTATAACGTTTTGGTATATTCTTATGCCAATTTGTCATTCATAGTCATTTTCTATAAACTTCCAATTTTTTTGCTAGGTGAATATTTTTAAATATTTTTGTGAGATTACTTAACCCTTTGCATTCCACTTACATGGCACTTTTCAAATTTCAGGTATTTATATTATTGTAACTATAATTATTATTTTATTTTAAACCAATAATGTGTGTAATCAATCAGTTTTTCTTTTGTGGAGTTTAGAAATTATTTCTTATTCAGAAATTTCTTACTACAAAAACTTGCCTATATTCTTTGCTTAATGTATTTAGTATATACTTTTTGTACTTGATTGTTTTACACACATAGAATGCATTTTGGATTATGAATAAAATAAGAAAGCAAGTTTGCTTTCTCCAAAGAGTTGTACAAATAGTTCTAAAAAATAATAATGGGACAATTCATCAATTATTCATTATTATTTATTGAACTTATGATGTAACATTCAATGACAAAGAACATTAAATACTTCTGTTGAGAGTGTGAATTTATTTTCTCCCTCATATTAATAGAAATATTTCTCATAGTTTAAAAATAATTTTGATATTATTTTAATGATATTTTAAGGAAACACCTACCTATATTGTAAAGCACATATTGTGAAAATAATATGAGGAATAGTTCTTATGCATTAAACATATAGCCTCTGTTAAAAAACTATTATTTTCAGTTTTGAGTTATATTCATAGAATTCTTAAATTCTATCCCTATTTTCCCAAAATTAATATCACTGTATTCTTTAATGTACATTTATTTTATTTTACAATCTTTTCTCTAAGTTCTATAATTCATTACATCACTCAATACTTATGTACAGATTTTTTGTGCAGTTCTTGTCTTTTATTTTTATCCATATTATGCTGGTTTAAAAAATAGTATTTACTTTTCTTTCTGTGCTGAGGATTAAACCCACAACTTCATGCATGACAGGCAACTGCTCTACAATTGCTCTGCCCCCATTCCCTGTTCGTTTTTAGGGATAAAAAAGAAATAAATTATTTGTTTCTTAATAATTAAAAGTAATTTCACATGGAATTTTTTTAGAAATGGCTAATTTTATGTCTGGATTACACAATATGTCAGATAATCCTACAAACAATTTTCAATACAGAAAATAAAAACAGGACAGAAACACATTTCTAGTTGTTGAAGTATTCTATTTCTATTATTTTTATCATATTTTAAAATTTAGTGAATTTAACCTTCAGAATTTTATCTTTTAATATTTCTATATTTTATATTATCATTGTTCGCCTTTTAGATTTTTGTTCATTTTCTTTAAATAGTGCAGCTGCATCAAGTCATTTATACTTTTTTTTAATCACAGTTTTACTTAATGGCTAAAATACATAACTTCTTCTTCTTAATTAGCTCATGGATATTTTGCAGGAATGAGATTTCTGAAACATTACAATATGGTCTGATATTTGATTATATTTTACTAAAATTACAATCTGAAGGAATTTAGCAGTGGGTCACCTTCTTTCGGATTTAAATGTCTGCCATCGTAGTCTATTAACTCAATTAACTGTGTTTCTCAGAACTTCTTTCTCTATGTATAGAATGGGAAATGTGAGTGACTGAAAAGCGTAACATCCAAAAATCACCTTTCACTGTACATAGGGAGGGCTTGTTTACTTTGAGGATCTCAGATATTTTGGGATTCTTAGAAGATTATATATGAGTGACAACATATTTTTCATACTGTTACTATCTGTTTATATGACCAAGTTTGAGCAATGCTGTGAGGTGATAGCTGGTCAAATCCAAGTTAGTCATCACTATTGTAAACTAGCTTTAACCTTTCTATGTATTTCCAAGGGTCAGAAAGTCAGATGGCCTTGAGATTGCTTCTTTAGTTCACATGATCTCAGCATGTCAAGTACCATACTTATGGATGTTTGTTGAGCTGCCACATCACACTGTTTTAAATATTAAAAATATCTAATTCATCACATAAATCTTGAAAGCTAGTTGCATTATTATGTGTGTCTATGTGTGCACGTGTATGCAAGTAACAAGTTGCCTCACTAGGAATCTTCATTTAGGTTTTTTAATGTGCATATTCCAATGTAGGCTGGTGTTAGTGAGGCTTAAGCTAATGTAACATATCCCAGAAATACAACATTATCATAAGGGCTTCCCATCTCTTGTTCTATAAAAATCTGAGAACAGGGATTCAAATATAAACTTTCTGAGATTCTAAATCATTAGCAAGGAATTGTCAAAATAGTGGACTGAACTACTTAAAAAGAATTTGAGTGCAAGGCCAACAGATTCAAAGCTAAAAACCAGATGTGAAAAATTATAAAAAATAAAAATAAAAAAATTTTTTAAAAAAATTACAAATTGAAGATAAGATATAGAGACTGAATAATTTCTGCAGTGACAATAGTGGCTTTCTATACATTGCTTGTGACCTTAGAAATGAATGGAAAGGCAACACTAAAGTAAATCCTGTATTTCCATAACTGCTGAATACTGAAACTGCAAAGTCACATTAAACTTCTTTGCAAAACATTATTCAACTTAGTCATGAATCCAGTGAAAAATCATGCAGCAGAGAAACAGAGATTTAATTACATCTCACAACTCACATGAAAAATAAAATACCTTGGAGTTTTCTACCTGACATCTCACTGAAAAATAAATGATTATAAAAAGATGCGAAGGATCTCAAAGAAACATCCATACATTATTTCAGAAAATGCTACCACTGCTTTCATTGAAATGCTGATTCAGAAAAATCTGAATATAAATCTGAATTATTTATAGAATGTATGAAACTGATTTTCACTACCTAACCATGAAGCAGGAAGTTCCACTGAAAACCAAAATCTACACACAAGTGCTACCTATGGATACTACCTTCTCAGTTCTTCTCAACATCACGATTGTCATTACAGCCCAAATTATCACCGCTCCTCCTAGAAAGTTTGCAGTATTCTCTAATTGCTTTTCAAAATGCAGGCTTAACTCATCAGTGCAGTCTGGGTAAGGTAAATATGATACCTTACTCTTCTACTCAAAATAATTCAATGACTTACCAATTTCTTATGTTGAAGTTTAATTATCTTAATGTGACTTAGAAAGCCCAACTTTATCTGCACCAGTGTATCTTCTTGCATCATTATTTATCAAAGACTCCATCTCCAGGCCTCATCCATCTTCATAAATCCACCAATGTCTATCAAATGCCTAGCAAAATACTGGTTTCTCAATACATTTTTTTTAGACTTTATTTCATTTATTTATTTTATGTGGTGCTGAGGATTGAACCCAGTGCCTCATACATGCTAGGCAAGTGCTCTAACATTGAGCTACAACCCCAAACCCAGTGATTTTTGAGTGGGCAAATCTAGTCCAAATCCTGTTCAAGGCAGAGAAACATCAGAGTGGTAATAGCTATAATAATAAAAATGAAAGATTTTTATCTAAGGGGATAGGAACATATCTGTAAGCAATCCTTGGTGAGTTCTCCATGGTCTAAGGATCTGACACTTAGGTTTATGGCAAAACCTAGGTACAGAAATAACTATATGACCCATGGGACTCTACATCATGTATAGTTAGGAAAATAAGAAATTATACCCCATTATATATGATGTATCAAAGTGCACTCTGCTGTCATGTGTAACTAATCAAAACAAATTAAAAATTTTGTTAAATGTAAGTAGCTTCATAACCCTCCTTTAAAAGAATCATGTTGGGAGATCCAAGATGGCGGACTAGAGGGAGGCTGCATTCCTTGTCGCTCTGTAACTCCAGTTTCAAGCAGAGGATATCTGTTTCTTGGTAAGGCAGTTTTTGCTGCTTATCGATCCCCTGCTGTTTACCCCATTCGTCTGCTGGAATCACCTACAGTCTGCCAGCATATCGATGCATTTTTTGAGTGCAGATTGCTCACTGTCAGGCGCCTATCATCCGCCATTTGCCTGCCTCTCGCCTGTCCATCACCTGCCTTACACCTATCCATCACCCAACGCATGAGGTTCACCTCCCGATCATCCGACAACAATCAGCAAACTGATCGCCCGACCACCAGTGGAGCACCAGCTGCCTGATGTTGCCGGGAATTTCACGGTTACAGTACCTGCAGGTTTGTTTACACATGGCTGCTGCCATTTTGCGACAACAGCCAGGCTCTGTAGGACCCCTGGCTGGACTGACTGCCCCATCTCCAGGATCCCTCAGCCAGACCGATCACTCCCTGCCTCTGGGGCCCTCACACCAAATGACTGCTACCTGCCGCCAGGAACCCCAGACCAACTGACTGCACCCTATCACCGGAACCCCAAACCAACTGATTGCAACCGGCCTCCAGAATCCCACAACCACACTGAACACACTGGATCTCCAGGACCCCTGCCTGACCAACCGCATCCTGCTTCCAGGACCTCCTGCTGAACACGGCCACACCCTGAGCTGCAGCTCCCCATTTGCCAACACATTTCAAAGCCAAAGAGGCCATCATGGATAATCCTGGAAGCCACAGCTCTGATCTTTAGGTGGGGCAAAACCCATCCTGAGACACCTGTGGGAGGCTTGAAGCTCATTGTCAGGTACCTCTCATGCATCAGGCTACTGAAGACTGGGAGGTTTCATTACTCTATGACTGTTATACTGTAGATTTTTTTTTTCTCCTTATTGAAAAAGTTTAAGTTTTTTATTTCTTTACTTTTATGGCTCTCTTTTCCTTTTGTTTACCTGTTCCCTCAGAGTCTCTTTCTCCCTTTTTTGCATGCTAACATTCAATTTCTTTTGATTACACTCTCACCCTTTCTATTACCTAGAACTTCTGTATATTCTTTTCTTATCCCATTAACAGCACATTCTACATCCCTCTGCATCCTCTTTGTCCTCCATTAGAAACTGCAGACCTTATTGCAAATCTGTTTGTTTTACTGAAGATGATATTTGAACTCATTCTGTTTACTATCACAATTTTGTTATTGTCCTCAAAGGGGCTATTTGGTCTAGGATTGCATAGTGTCTGAATTGGGCACTGCTAATCTCCTGATCTCCCCTTAAAGAAAGGGTTTTGGAAACCTATAGGGCCTCTATAAGCCTATAGGGGGAAATCTGCAATACCCCAGATCTGCACTACTAAAGGGGAAGATACATGAATAACATGAAAAAACAAGGGAAGAAAATGATCCAAACAAATCTAGATTCTATATTAATAGAATCCAATGACAGTATGTTAGAAGAAATGTCAGAAAAGGACTTCAGATTATACATGTTTAAGGTGATTTGTGAAGCAAAGGATGAGATCAGAGAGCAAATGCAGGCAATGAATGATAATAACAATAAGCTGGAAGAGCAAGTGCAGGAAGCAAAAGATCATTTCAACAAAGAGGTAGAGATTCTCAAAAAAAACCAAACGGAAATCCTTGAAATGAAGGAAACAATAAACCAAATAAAAAACTCAATGGAAAGCATCACCAAAGGACTGGACATTGGAAGACAGAACCTCAGACAATGAAGAAAAAACATTTAAACTTGAAAATAAACTTGCCTAAACAGAGAAGATGGTAAGAAATCATGAACAGAATATCCAAGAACTATGGGTCATCATGAAAAGACAAAATTTAAGAATTATTGGGATTGAGGAAGGCACACAGATACAACCCAAAGGAATGAACAACCTATTCAATGAAATAATATGACAAAATTTTCCAAACCTGAAGAATGAAATGGAAAATCAAATACAAGAGGTTACAGAACACCAAATGCACAAAATCACAACAGATCCACACCAAGGCACATTATAGTGAAAATGCCTAACATTCAAAATAAAGATAGGATTTTGAAGGCCGCGAGAGAAAATCATCAGATTACATATAGGGGGAGACCAATATGGATAGCATCAGACTTCTCAACCCAGACTCTACAAGCTAGAATGGCCTGGAACAACAATTTCAAGCTCTGAAAGAACATGGTTGCCAACCAAGAATCCTATACCCAGTAGAACTAACCTTCAGATTTGAAGATGAAATAAAATCCTTCCATGCTAAACAAAAGTTAAAAGAATTTACAAATAGAAAGCCTGTGCCACAGAATGTTCTCAATAAAATATTCCATGAGGAGAAAATGAAAAACAACAATGCAGGTCAGCAAAGGGAGAAACTACCTTAGAGAAAAACCACTCGAAGGAGAAACCAAGCCAACTTAAAAACCAAAAATAAGCCAAATGACTGGGAATACACATCATATCTCAATAATAACCCTGAATGTTAATGGCCTAAACTCATCAATCAAAAGACATATACTGGTAGAATGGATTAAAAAGAAAGACCCAACAATATGCTGCCTGCTAGAGACTCATCTCATAGAAAAAGACATCCACAGACTAAAGGTGAAAGAATGGGAAAAAACCAACCATGCACATGGACTCAGTAAAAAACGGGGGGTTTCCATTCTTATATCAGATAAAGTGGACTTCAAGTCAAAGTTAGTCAGAAGGGATAAAGAAGGACATTTCATACTGTTTAAGGGAACCATAATCAGGAAGACATACAAGTAAATATTTATGCCCCAAAGAATGGTGCATTCCTCTACATCAAACAAATCCTTCTCAATTTCAGGAATCACATAGACCACAACACAATTCTGGGTGACTTTAATGCACCGCTGTCACCACTAGATAGATCTTCCAAACAAAAACCAACCAAAGAAACCATAGAACTCAATAACACAATGAATAACCTAGACTTAATAGACATATATAGAATATTCCATCCATCAACGAGCAAATTCACTGTCTTCTCAGCAGCACATGGAACCTTCTTGAAAATAGACCATGTTATGCCCCAAAGCAGCCCTTAGGAAATGCAAAAAAATAGAGATACTGCCTTGTGTTCTATCTATAATGGACTGAGAGTAGAAATCAATGACAAAGTAAAAAACAGAAATTACTTCAAAACCTGGAGACTAAATTATATGCTATTGAATGAAACATGGATAACAAAAACATCAGGAGGAGATAAAAAATTTCTTAGAGGTCAATGAGAATGACGATACAACATATCAAAATCTCTGGGACAGTATGAAAGCAGTAATAAGAGGAAAATTCATTGCATGGAGCACATTCCAGAAAAGAATGAAAAGTCAACAACTAAATGACCTAACATTACATTAGCTCAAAGCCCTAGATAAAGAAGAACAGAATAACAGCAAAAGTAGTAGAAGACAGGAAATAATTAAAATCAGAGCTGAAATCAATGAAATTGAAACAAAAGAAACAATTCAAAAAATTGACAAAACAAAAAGTTGGTTCTTTGAGAAGTAAACAAAATAGACAAACCCTTAGCCACACTAACAAAGAGAAGGAGAGGGAAAACTCAAATTACTAAAATTTGTGATGAAAAAGGAAATATCACAACAGACACCACTGAGATACAGAACATAATGAGAAGCTACTCTGAAAATCTGTATTCCAACAAAATAGAAACTACCGAAGACATTGACAAATTTCTAGAGACATATGCTTCTCCCAAACTGAACCAGGAGGACATACACAATTGAAACAGATCAATATCAAGCAATGAATTAGAAGAAGCCATTAAAAATCTACCATCCAAGAAAAGCCCAGGACCAGATGGATTCTCAGCCAAGTTCTACAAGACCTTCAAAGAAGTCATTCCAATACTTCTCAAAGTATTCCAGGAAATAGAAAAGGAGGGTACCCTACCAAACTCATTCTATGAAGCTAATATCAC
Organism: Sciurus carolinensis; assembly: GCF_902686445.1. Lineage (NCBI taxonomy): Eukaryota > Metazoa > Chordata > Mammalia > Rodentia > Sciuridae > Sciurus > Sciurus carolinensis. Next base: position 88,917,053 of record NC_062217.1, on the reverse strand, counting down.
CCTCATACCCAAACCAGGAAAAGACGTATCAAGGAAAGAAAATTTTAGACTAATATCCTTGATGAATATAGATGCAAAGATCCTTAGCAAAATATTGGCAAACTGTATCCAAAAACATATTAAGAAAATTGTGCACCACGATCACATGGGGTTCATCCCTGGAATGCTAGGATGGTTTAACATCCATAAATCAATAAACGTAATCCATCATGTCAATACTTAAGGATAAGAATCATATGGTTATTTCCATTGATGCAGAAAAAGCATTCTACAAAAACAACACCTCTTCATGCTCAAAACACTAGAAAAAATAGGAATAGTAGGAACATACCTCAACATTGTAAAGGCTATTTGTGCTAAGACCATGGCCACCATCATTCTTAATGGAGAAAAACTGAAATCATTCCCTTTAAAAATGGGAACAAGACAGGGATGTCCTCTTTCACCACTTCTACTCAACATTGTCCTCGAAATTCTAGCCTGAGCAATTAGACAGACCAAAGAAATTAAAGGGATACGAATGGGAAAAGAGGAACTTAAGCTGTCACTATTTGCTGATGACACGATTCTATATTTAGAGGATCCAAAAACCTCCTCCAGAAAACTTCTAGACCTTCTCAATGAATTCATCAAAATAGCAGGCTATAAAATCAATGTGCATAAATTTAATGCACTTTTATATGCAAGAGACTAAACATCTGAAAGGGAAATGAGGAAAGCAACTCCATTTGCAATAGCCTCAAAAATAAAATAAAACACTTGGGAATCAATCTAACCAAAGAGGTAAAAGATCTCTGAATTGAAAACTACAAAACATTGAAGAAAGAAATTGAGGAAGACCTTAGAAGATGGAAAGATCTCCCATGTTCCTGGATAGGAAGAATTAATATTGTCAAAATGGCCATACTACCAAAAGTGCTATATTGATTCAATGCAATGCCAATTAAAATCCCAATGATGTACCTTACAAAAATAGAGCAAGCACTTATGAAACTCATCTGGAAGAATAAGGAACCCAGAATAGCTAAAGTAATCCTTAGCAGGAAGAATGAAACAGGGGGTATTGCAATACCAGAACTTCAACTACACTACAAAACAATATTAACAAAAACAGCATGGTATTGGCCCCAAAATAGATAGGTAGATCAATGGTACAGAATAGAGGACATGGCCACAAACCCAAATAAATACAACTTTCTAATACTAGACAAAGGTGCCAAAAATATGCAATGGAGAAAAGATAGCCTCTTCAACAAATGGTGCTGGGAAAACTGGAAATCCATATGCAACAGAATGAAACTAAACCCCTATCTCTCACCCTGCACAAAAATCAACTCACAATGGATCAAGGACCTTGAAATCAGACCAAAGACCCTGCATCTTATAGAAGAAAATGTAGGTCCAAATCTTCACCTTGTTGACTTAGGTTCAGACTTCCTTAACAGGACTCCCATAGCACAAGAAATAAAAGTAAGAATCAATAACTGGGACAGATTCAAACTAAACATCTTTCTCTCAGCAAAGGAAACTATCAACAATGCGAAAGAAAGCCTACAGAGTGGGAGAATATCTTTGCCACTCATACTTCAGATAGAGCACTAATTTCCAAAATATATAAAGAACTCAAAAAACTCTACACCAAGAATACAAATAATCCAATCAACAAATGGGTAAGGAAATGAAAAGATGCTTCACAGAAGAAGATCTACAAGCAATCAACAAACATATGAAAAAATGTTCACCGTCTTTAGTATAGAGAAATGCAAATCAAAACTACACTAAGATTCCATCTCACCCCAATTAGAATGGCAATTATCAAGAACACAAGCAACAATAGGTGTTGGAGAGGATGTGGGGAAAAAGGTACACTCATACATTGCTGGTGGGGTTGCAAATTAATGCAGTCACTCTGGAAAGCAGTGTGCAGATTCCTTAGAAACCTTGGAATGGAACCACCATTTGACACAGCTATCCCACTCCTTGGCCTATACCCAAAGGACTTAAAATCAGCATACTACATAGATACAGATACATCAATGTTCATACCTGCTCAATTCACCATAACCAGATTGTGGAACCAACCTAGATGTCCTTCAATTGATGAATGAAGAAACTGTGGTATATATATATATATATATATATATATATATATATATATATATACACACAATGGAATATTACTCAGCTATAAAGAATGATAAAATTATGGCATTTGCAGGCAAATGGATGAAATTGGAGAATATCATGCTAAGTGAGATAATCCAATCTCAAAAATCTAAAAGACGAATGATCTCCCTGATAAGAAGATGATGACACATAATGGGGGGGTGGGAGGGGGCAAGAATGGAGGAAGGAGAGATTGTATAGAGGGGAAAGAGGGGTGGGAGGGGTGGGGAAGGAAAAAATAACAGAATGAATCAAAATTCATTACCCTATGTGAATGTATGATTACGCAAATGGTATGCTGTTACTCCATGTACAAACAGGAACACATGTATCCCATTTGTTTACAATAAAAATAAATGTAAAAAAATTAAAAAAAGAATCATGTTGGTGTTCAACAGAATATTAAAGGTTGAAAACTTTAGGCATCTTGTGGAAAGTCACAAAGTTATGGAAAGTAGGAGAAACTTGACTGTAGCTAAACAACTGTGACAAGGGAATAACACAGAAAAAATTTGAAGACAGGTTGGAGTCACTGCATTGAAGATTTGAATGCCAAACTGAATATGGGACTTATAACTGCAGTTAATAGAGAGTTGTTATACAGGAAAATTATGTGATGACAGTTACAAGATAACTCAGGGAAAACTATAAAAGACCCACTATATTGGGAAATGTTTGCTAGAAACAAATATTGTCAGAATATAAGTGAATGAAGTGAAGTCATTAAAACGTTAAGTCTTGGTAAGACAAAATTGCATAAGGTATGTGGATTGATTTTTTCCTCAATTTATGAAAGCATTAACCCTAAGGTGTCTGATAGAAGTAAGTTTAGATTCCAGCTATAGAAAATACAAAGTCGGAGACCACAGGAAATTGTTTAACTTCTTTTGTTCTTGTTTTGTTATTCATGAAATAAAGATAATAGTGGTAAATTTCAAAAGATTTCTGAATATTATGGGAAATATGTGAATATTAATCTCCTAAACAGAATATATGCTTAATTTTTTATACTTCTAAGTATGTTTAAGGACAATGTTTTCAAAAGTTAATTTCTGAAAGTGTCTTGTCTTCTACATATAATTCAACAGAATCCTGTGGACCTGTTTTTCTTAATCACATGGCCTACAATATTTTTCCCTCTATAAGTACATCTTCAAGGTTATGAACCTGGGTTCTTCCTGCTTTTCATATGCTCTCTTTTTTCAATATATGTATATTTTTAGCTGTAGGTGGACACAATACCTTTATTTTATTTTTATGTGGTTCTATAACCCAGGATTGAACCCAGGGCCTCATGCATGTTAGGTGAGTGCTCTACCATTGGGCCACAACCTCAGGCCCCTCATATTCTCTTACCACAACAGCACTACATATTCTCTGATCACAGTAAGAATGTTGAAACAGAAATCAGATAGAAATCTGTTTTGCATGGGATCCAAGATGAGAGTCTCTCTTCAGTGTCCACCCATATGTCTCCATCTAGATTTCTTGGATCTCATTCTCTTCCAAGCAGTGCCCTTCTTTTTAACTGCAGAGATTCATCAAGGCTGAGAGTGAAACTTACATCATAGTTCAACCAATTACAGGATGAGGGTTTGTTTTTGGTTGTTGGCAACCTCAGCCCTGTGGTTATAGGAGAGAAGATTCCCCCTTAGCACACACTGAGAAGTTTTCACATTGGTTATACATACCTGGAGATTAGAAATTGAATCTTTGACCTCATCCTTCTCTTTTGTTACATTGATGAAGCCAGAAACAACCAACCAACATGATTATATTCATCAGTTTTCCAGAAACTTTCAAAATTATCACGTATAGAAGTCACTGAACTCCTTGTCTATCACAAGAATAACAGCAAAAGTAGTAGAAGATTACATATAGGTGGCAAATTAGGATCATTGAAGGCATTCACTTTGAATTTCTCTTTAAATAGTTTATGTCATGAATGATCAAAGCTCTGCACACTACCAGCAGGAAAGACTTTAACAACCGTAATCCTAACCAATTTAGAGAGCCAACTCCAGAAACCACAAACCAACTGAGGAGATTATTCTTAAAATCTGTTTCTCTAGAATGACTCCTGGTAACAAAATCTATATTAGGGTATATATGCACATATATAATAATACTATATTATAGAACTATGTATATTGATTATTTATCATACAAAATTATATATTATACTATATTATACATTATATTATAAAATGGGAAATTATTAGATTGGCTTCAAAGATTAGAAGCTGGATAGTCTCATAATGCTCACCTGCAGGATGGGGAACTGGAGGAACCAGTACTTATTCAGTTCAAGAAACCAGAGTCTCAGAAGAGGGACTAATGATGTAGTTCTGATCTGAGACTGAAAGCCTGGAAACTGCTTGGAAAGTCTGCTTTGCAATAGTTAGGAAGTTAGAGTTCAGTGTTCACAGGTGATCACAGCAGCCACCCAAGCACCCACTTAAGAAGAATGAAGTTTCTGTCCCTACAGACTTCCACCCTTTTCCTATCCAAGTCCTCAGTATATTGGTCCATACTGCTCACATTCCAGATGAGTCTCACCCCTCAGTTTGCTATTCCATATGCCAATCATCTCTGAAAACAGCCTCACTGACACACCCAGAAATCTCCTTTTTTTTTTATTGTAAACAAATGGATACATGTTGTTTCTCTCTTTGTACATGCCGTAAAGGCCATACCATTTGTGTAATCATAAATTTACATAGGTAATGTTGTTTGATTCATTCTGTTATTTTTCCCTTCCCCCCACCCCTCCCATCCCTCTTTTCCCTCTACACAGTCCTTCCTTCCCCATTCTTGCCCCCCTCCCTAACCCTCACTCTAACCCTAAAACTAACCCCTCCCATGCCCCATTATTATCATCATCCACTTATCAGCGAGATCATTCTTCCTTGGTTTTTTGAGATTGGCTTATCTCACTTAGCATGATATTCTCCAATTTCGTCCACTTGCCTGCAAATGCCATAATTTTATCATTCTTTATGGCTGAGTAATATTCCATTGTATATATATGCCACAGTATCTTTATCCATTCATCAACTGAAGGGCATCTAGGTTGGTTCCACAATCTGGCTATGGTGAATTGAGCAGCAATGAACATTGATGTGGCTGTATCTCTGTAGTATGCTGATTTTAAGTCCTTTGGGTATAGGCCAAGGAGTGGGATAGCTGGGTCAAATGGTAGTTCCATTCCAAGTTTTCTGAGGAATCTCCATACTGCCTTCCATAGTGGCTGCACTAATTTGCAAACCCCACCAGCAATGTATGAGTGTATCTTTTTCACCACATCCTCGCCAACACCTGTTGTTGCTTGTATTCTTAATAATCGCCATTCTGATTGGGGTGAGATGGAATCTTAGGGTGGTTTTGATTTGCATTTCTCTTATTACTAGAGATGTTGAACATTTTTCCATATGTTTGTTGATTGTTTGTAGGTCTTCTTCTGTGAACTGTCTGTTCATTTCCTTAGACCATTTGTCGATTGGGTTATTTGTAGTCTTGGTGTTGAGTTTTTTGAGTTCTTTATAGATTCTGGAGATTAGTGCTCTATCTGAAGCATGATTGGCAAAGATTTTCTCCCACTCTGTAGGCTCTTTCTTCGCATTGCTGATAGTTTTCCTTTGCTGAGAGAAAGCTTTTTAGTTTGAATCTATCCCACTTGTTGATTCTTGCTTTTATTTCTTGTGCTATGGGAGTCCTGTTGAGAAAGTCTGGTCCTAAGCCAACATGTGAAGCTCTGGACCTACTTTTTCTTCTATAAGATGCAGGGTCTCTGGTCTGATTCCGAGGTCATTAATCCATTTTGAATTTAGTTTTGTGCATGGTGAGAGATATGGGTTTACTTTCATTTTGTTGCATATGGATTTCCAATTTTCCATCACAATTTGTTGAAGAGGCTATCTTTTCTCCATTGCATATTTTTGGCCCCTTTGTCTAGTATGAGAAAATTATATTTATTTGGGTTTGTGTCCGTATCCTCTATTCTGTACCATTGATCTACCTGTCTATTTTGGTACCAACACCATTGCCGTTTTGTTACTATTGCTTTGTAGTACATTTGAAGTTCTGGTATTGCAATCCCCCTGCTTCATTTTCCTGCGAGGTTCTACTTTAGCAATTCTGGATTTCTTATTCTTCCAGATGAAATTCATGATTGCTTGTTCTACTTCTGTAAGGTACATCATTGGGATTTTAATTGGAATTGCATTGAATCTGTATAGCACTTATGGTAGTATGGCCATTTTGACAATATTAATTCTGCCTATCCAGGAACATGGGAGATCTTTCCATCTTCTAAGGTGTTCTTTAATTTCTTTCTTTAGTGTTCTGTAGTTCTCATTGTAGAGGTCTTTCACCTCTTTTGTGAGATTGATTCCCAAATGTTTTAATTTTTTGAGGCTATTGTGGCATGAGCGTAGTTTTCCTAAATTCTCTTTCCTGAAGATCATCACTTATGTATAAAATGCATTAGATTTATGAGCATTGATCTTATATCCCGCTACTTTACTAAATTCTTATGAGTTTTAAGAGTTTTCTGGTGGAATTTCCATGTATCCTCTAAGTATATAATCATATCATCAGCAAATAGGGATAGTTTGATTCTTCTTTTCCCATTCGTATCCTTTAATTTCTTTGGTCTATCTAATTGCTCTGGCTAGAGTTTCAAGGCTCATATTGAATAGGAGTGGTGAGAGAGGGCATCCCTGCCTTGTACCAGATTTTAGGGGGAATGCTTTCAGTTTTTCACCATTAAGAATGATATTAGCCATGGGCTTAGGCGTAGATGGCCTTTCACATGTTAAGAACGTTCCCACTATCCCTATTTTTTCTAGTGTTTTGAGTATGAAGGGGTGCTGTATTTTATCAAATGCTTTTTCTGCATCTACTGAAATAATCATGTGATCTTGACTTTAAGTCTGTTGATATGGTGAATTACATTTATTGATTTCCTGATGTTGAACCAACCTTGCATCCCTGGGATGAAACCCACTTGATCATGGTGCACTATCTTTTTAATATGTTTTTGATATGCGATTTGCTAAAATTTGTTGAGAATTTTTGCATCGATGTTCATGAAGGATATTGTCTGAAATTTTCTTTCCTCGATGTGTCTCTGTCTCGTTTAGGTATCAGGGTGATATTGGCTTCGTAGAATGAGTTTGGGAGGGTTCCCTCTTCTTCTATTTCATGGAATACTTTGAAAAGTATTGGAATGAGCTCTTCTTTAAAGGTTTTGTAGAACTCAGCTGAGAACCCATCAGGTCCTGGACTTTTCTTTGTTGGTAGGCTTTTGATGACTTCTTCTATTTCATTACTTGAAATTGGTCTATTTAAATTGTGTATATCCTCCTCCTTTAGTTTAGGCAATTCATAGGTCTCTAGAAACTTGTTGATATCTTTGAAATTTTCTATTTTGTTGGAGTATAGATTTTCAAAATAGCTTCTAATTATGTTTGTATTTCAGTCGTGTCTGTTTTGATATTTCCTTGTTCATTCCAAATTTTGGTGATTTGGGTTTTCTCTCGTCTTTGATAGTGTGGCTAAAGGTTTATCAATTTTGTTTATTTTTTCAAAGAACCAACTATTTATTTTGTCAATTTTTTGTATTGTTTCTTTTGTTTCAATTTCGTTGATTTCAGCTCTGAGTTTAACTATTTCCTGTCTTCTACTACTTTTGGTGTTGGTCTGTTCTTCTTTTTCTAGGGCTTTGAGCTGTAGTGTTAGGTTGTTTATTTGTTGAGTTTTGCTTCTTTTATTGAATGCGCTCCATGAAATAAATTTTCCTCTAAGTACTGCTTTCATAGTGTCCCAGAGATTTTGATATGATGTTTCTTTGTTCTCATTTACCTCTAAGAATTTTTAATTTCCTTCCTAATATCTTCTGTTATCCATTCATCATAAAATAGCATATTGTTTCATCTCCAGGTGTTGGAGTAATTTCTATTTTTTACTCTTTCATTTATTTCTAGTTTCAATCCATTATGATCCGATAAAATACAAGAAAGTGTCTCTATCTTCTTGTATTTGCTAACATTAGCTTTGTGGCATAAAATATGGTCTATTTTAGAGAAGGATCCATGTAGTGCTGAGAAGAAAGTGTATTCACTCTTCATTGGATGGTATATTCTATAAATGTCTGTTAAGTCTATATTATTGGTTGTGTTATTGAGATCCATGGTTTCTTTGTTCAATTTTTGTTTGGAAGATCTGTGCAGTGGTGAGAGAGGCGTGTTAAAATCACCTAGTATTATTGTATTGTGGTCTATTTGGTTTCTGAGATTGAGAAGGATTTGTTTGACATACATGGGTAAGCCACTGTTTGGGGCATAGATATTTATGATTGTTATGTCTTGCTGATTTATGGTTCCCTTAAGCAGTATGAAATATCCTTCTTGATCCCTTCTGATAACTTTGGCTTGAAGTCCACTTTATCTGAAATGCGGATGGATACCCCAGCTTTTTTGCTGGGTCCATGTGCATGGTAAGTTTTTTCCCATCCTTTCACCTTTAGTCTTTGGGTATCTCTTCTAAGAGATGAGTGTCTTGCAGGCAACATATTATTGGATCTTTCTTTTTATCCAATCTACCAGTCTATATCTTTTGATTGATGAATTTGGGCCATTAATATTCAGGGTTATTATTGAGATATGATTTGTATTCCCTGTCATTTGACTCATTTTATTCATTTATTTCTATTTTTGACACGACTTGGTTCATATTTATTTGAGAGTTCCTTTAGGATATCTCCTCCCTTTGCTGATTTGCTTCTTTGTTTTTCATCTCTTCTTCATGGAATATTTTGCTGAGAATGTTCTGTAATGCTGGCTTCTTTTTGTATATTCTTTTAGCTTTTGTTTATCATGGAAGGATTTTATTTGTCGTCAAATCTGAAGATAAGTTTTGCTGGATATAAGATTCTTGGTTGGCATCCATTTTCTTTTAGGGCTTGAAAATGTTATTCCAGCCCTTCTAGCTTTTAAGGTCTGATTGAAAAATCTGCTGATATCTGTATTGGTTTCCCCCCTGAATGTAATTTGGTTCTTTTCTCTCACAGCCTTTAAGATTCTGTCTTTATTCTGTATGTTAGGTATTTTCATTAAAATGTGCCTTGGTGTGGGTCTGTTGTAATTTTGTGTATTTGGTGTCCTATAAGCCTCTTGAACTTGATTTTCCATTTCATTCTTCAGATTTGGGAAATTTTCTGAAATTATCTCATTGAATAGGTTGTTCATTCCTTTGGTTTGTTTCTCTAAGCCTTCCTCAATCCCAATAATTCTCAAATTTGACCTTTTCATGATATACCATAGTTCTTGGAGATTCTGTTCATGATTTCTTACCATCTTCTCTGTTTGTTTGACTTTGTTTTCGAGGTTAAATATTTTGTCTTCAATATCTGAGGTTCTGTCTTCCAGGTGGTCTATCCTATTGGTTGTGCTTTCTATGGAGTTCTTAATTGGTTTATTGTTTCTTCATTTCAAGGATTTCTGTTTGGTTTTTTTTTCAATACCTCTAACTCTTTATTGAAATGGTCTTTTGCTTCCGTATTTGCTCTTTTAACTGTCGATTGGTGCGTTCATTCAATGCCTGCATTTGCTCTTTCATTTCATCCTTTGCTTCCCTTATCATGTTGATTGTGTACATTCTGAACTCCCTTTCTGACATTTTCTTCTGCCATGCTGTCATTGGATTTATTGATGTAACATCCAGATTTGTTTGAGGCATTTTATTCCCTTGTTTTCTCATGTCGTTCAGGTATCAGTGGACTGCAGAGATGTTGCAGATTTCCTCTATTGACTTATAATGTCCCTAAAGATTGCTAGTGTATCCCCTCTTATCCTTCAGTAGCCTGAAGTCTTAGAGGAAGTTGATACTGCGGTGTTTCCCTAGGAAGCTGCCTCTCTAGGAGTGGTGGTCTTCAGGTGGGGTATATTCCCTGCTAGTGGGCAGAGGTGCCTCCACTTGTTGATCAATGGTCATCCAAAGGGGAACTAGACTGTGGGCTGAGGCAAGGCCTGTTTGGGCCTGTGTCTCTGGTTTTACCATCCTTGTGGGAAAACCTCACCCGGCGGGGAAGACTCACCTGGTGGGGAGGTTTCACTGGTCAGTTCCCCTCCTAGAGGTTCCTCTCAGTCCACAACTACCGCCTGGGCAGGGCAGCCTTCCCAGGCAACGTTCCCAGGGGCCCGGACCTACCTCCTGGGCCTGGGACCCCTGCCCTTCGCAGACGAGTCTCCTTAGGTAGCCCCTCCTCAGAGAAGCTGCCCGCATTTCTGGAACCTTCGCTCCGCCCCTCAGCTTGTCTGCATATAGCTCTTCAAGAAAAGGTGCCTAGGTCCCCAGACCGGACCATGCTTTGCACCTGGCTATGCGACACCTCCTCTGAGCAGTCACTTGGAGCCTCGTACATATTGTCCAAGCCCCAGTGACCGGCCCGCTCGTCTCTTCCTCCAGGCAGCCACCCGGTGTTCTGTGTGGGCGGTTGGAGGACCAAGCAACTCACTGCACACCTCCACCTTCTCAGGGCAGCCCCCTCCCCGTTGTTCAGGCAGTTAGTCCAAATAGCTCGCCGCCCAACTCTTTCTCTGGCAGCCATCGGAGCCCTGGCAGATTGCTCCAAAACCAAGCGGTGAGCTGCGTGGCCTCCTCTGCAAAGTTCCCCCGCTTTCCGAGATCACTGCTCCAGCGGGGAGAGGGGTGTCTTGCCGCCTGGGCAAGGCAGCCTTCCCAGGGGCCTGGACCTACCTCCTGGGCCTGGGAGCCTCACCCCTTCGTAGACGAGTCTCCTTAGGTTGTCCCTCCTTAGAGAAGCTGCCCGCAGTCCTTGAACATTTGCTCCACCGTTTTTTCGCTCCGTTTTTTCGCTCTGCTTCGCTGTCCATGTTTACCGCTCCAGAGGGGGGAGGGGCGTCTCGCCGAGCCACTCTACTTCACAAAGTTCTCTGCGTTCCGGGGCTACAGCCCCATCCGGGACACCTCCCCAATGGGAGAAACTCACCCGGCGACTTTGAGTTGGTCCCAAGTCACTCACTATCTCCTCTTTGAATCTTGAGTCCTGGAGCAACATGAAATGCAGCCGCCCTCTAGTCTGCCATCTTGAAAACTCCCCCCAGAAATCTCGTAATCCTACCAGATTAACCATCACAATAGACCAGTTAGGCATTTGCAGAACTCTATTTTTTTTAAAAAATGTAAGCTTATTCTGAGATAATGGCCATGACATATAGATAACAAGAGTTGTGAAGTTCAGTTTATGAGGTAGAATTGGCCTAATTGGATATAGATAAAGAGAGAGAATATATAACAAAACAATGACAGCACATGCTGGTGTTACTGAACAATATTACAAATAAATGCAAAAGAGCAGTTTTGTGAGAAAGAAATGTGGTAAAGTACAGGAGCACCCTTTTTAATTATAAAGGCATTTAATCCTTAACTGGAAAACTGATAATTGTACCTATAATCATAAAGTGGCAAAACCAAAGGGCATTTTGTCATTTTAAAAACTAGCTACTCAAATGTTATTTGTTCGACAAATATTTCTTTCAAACAACTGTCTGCAAGATCTGAAATAACGTCCACCTTTGCCCAAGTAAAAAACATTCCCCAAAGACTGATCTGAAAATGAAAGTACTTCATGATAGGAAATCTAATAAGCAAAGAATTCCTAACTGTGCTATTGTTGAAAAACCCTGCAGGAAGAAAGAACTATCCACAGTGGCTTGCCTGGTGGCTGTGCCTCCAGCATCACCTGGAATCTGGTGAGGATGATGACCAGTTGCTCTTGCAGGAGGCACACTCCTGGGTTTTTGCTTTTCCTTGCTTCAAAATGCTCCTGTTAGGTATAGGTAATAGTTGTTTCTTCAGGTATCCATATCCTGAGACTTTAACTGATACTCCTTTGAGTTCAAAATTTATTAAAAATGTATTGAAAAGTAGAGTATGGAATCAATTTATTGTAATCTCACATTTTATTAAATTATACTATCATTTTCAATGAAATATAATATACCTCCACTCACTTCTCCAAATTAAGATACTGTACAGCATGAATACAATCATCCTCATTGAAAATTATTTGTGGATAATTAGAATTGCAACCTGAGTAAACAAAAATTCAGGTAATATTTAAAAAGTCCTCTGAGATTTTATAAAACAGTACTATTTTATAACTTTTAAATGGGTTATAAGGTTATAAATAGCATTAATTGTTAGAAATGTTGCTTATAAAAGTTAGTTGCCTTATTAAGAAAGGGACTGCTCTTTCAGTCTCTAGGTATTTTGGGAAAGGGTATCTGTTGTACAGAAGGTCAGCAGAGGTTAATGATTCTTCAGGAAACCATGGGTTTAACCCTGTCTATAAGTCAGCTCACAGTGTCTGCAGTTGGTTTCAAAGGGTCAACTGCAAATATGTCTGTATCTAATCAACAATGGCCTCCAAACTTAATTGGAAATGTCTTCAATTAGTGTTACTGCATTTGATTTTTTTTCCCCTTGGTAATGCATATAGCTTTATAAGGGGTATCGCTTTGGTAAGAGAGTTCTATGTCTCTAACTAAATTAGTATATTCTTGTTTTTATAAAATTAATTTTATTAGTCCTTTAGAATAATATGTAATACTGGTGATGATTTTGACATGATTATATAAACATGAAATTTTAATTAATTTAATTTAATTTATCCCAATTCAGTTCCTATTGATTCTCCTGTTCCCTTTCCTCTATTCTACTGGTCTTTTTTTCTATTTATTTACATTTTCTAAAATTAGCGCATTAGGCATATACATAAAGTTAGAATTCACTATAGAATGTTCATGTGTGTATATAAGATAGTTTGAAGAGTTTCACACCCTTGTTCCTCCCTTTTCTGGTGCCACTTCCCATGCCCTCAGTACTCTCCTCCCTCTCCTCCCATGATCTTAAGTCTATAATCATAAAATCCTCACCTCTTCATTTTGCTATCGCATAGGAGAGAAAAGATTTTGACCTTTGACTTTCTGTGTCTGGTTTATATTACTTATATGATGAGCTCCCATTCCATCCATTTACCAGCATACTCCATAATTCTATTCATTTTATGTCTGAGTAAAACTCCATTGTGTGTGTGTGTGTATATATATATTATGAATATGTATATGCACTGTATTTTGTTTATCAATTTGTGGTGAAAGGCATATGACCTTGTTGCATTACCTGGCTATTGGGAATTACGCTGCTATGAACATTAATGTGCCTGTATCCTTATAGTAGGCAAATTTTAGATCTTTGTATATATACTGAAAAGTAGGACTAGCTGAATCATATGGTTTCATTTCTAGTCTTCTCAAGAATCTCAATACTGCTTTCCAGAGTGTTTGTAATAATTTGAAGTGCCACCAATAATGTATGAGTGTACCTTTTTCCCCCACATTCTCTCCAGCATTTTTTTATTATTTGTGTTCTTGATAATTGCCATTCTAATTGGAGTAAAATAAAATCTCAATGTAGTTTTGATTTTCATTTTCCAAATTGCTGGAGATCTCAAACATTTTTCACAATATGTTGGGCAGTGGTATTTCTTCTTATGAGAAGTGTGTGTTTAGATTTTTGGAGGTTTTATATATTCTGTATTTTAATTCCCTGTCAGGAAAAGGTAGCAAAGATCTTCCATTCTGTAGGCTGTCTCTTCAAATACTTAATTGTTTCCTTTACTATGAAGAACTTTTAAAATTAGATGCTATACCACTTTTTAGTTCTTGGTTTTATTTCTTGCGCTTTAGAACTCTCACTTAGAAAGTCAATGCCTGTGCCAATATATTGGATAATTGAGCTGATATTTTCTTCTACCAAGTGCAGAAGTTCTGGTCTAATTCCTAGGTCTTTGATCTACTTTAAGTTGACTTTTGTGCAGGGTGAGAGATAGGCATTGATGTTAATTCTTCCACATATGGATACCCAGTTGTCCCAGCACCATTTGTTATCTACTCTGTTGATATGGATTTGTACTTTTGTCTGGTATTCTGTTCTATTCATCTTTGTGTGTGTTTTGGCACTGATATCATGCTCTTTTTGTTATTTGGTTTTTCTATAGTGGTGTAGTAAAACATGAGGTTTGATATTGATTGCAATGCATCTAGGATCACTCTTCTTGTTCAGAAATACTTTGGCTGTTCTGGGTCTCTTATTCTTAAAAATGAATTTTAGAGCTGTTTTTTTCTAGTTCAGCAAAGAAGTTAATTGGTGTTTTGATGTGGATTGTATTGAACCTGTATAATACTTTAGTAGTATGACTATTTTGATTATTTTATTTTTTTCTTATCCAAGACTATGGGAATCATCCTAGCTCTTAAGATCTTTAATTTCTTTCTTTAGTGTTCTATAGTTTTATTGTGGAGATCTTTCACCTCCTTCATTAGATTAATTTTCAAGCATTTTATTTTATTGATATTATTTTAAATGAGGATATTCTTGAAAGTATTTAATTAAAAATTAATTTTTTTAGCCCCTTTTTCTGGACTACTGAGTGAAAAAAAAAGAATGATTCATTAAACTTAGATAATCAGCTGTGAAAAGCCTCCACTTTGACATTAAAAAATCATCAAAAAATTGCTACCACTTGTCTGGTGACTTTTATCTTAAGAATCAAAATAACAATATAAGGGCTCAATTGATAGGGAAAGATATTTAAGGAACTGATGAGACCTAGCTTTTCAATCTCAAATTTAAAAAGAGAAACTACACCAAAATTCTTTGCATATGAGGGATTAGCATGTGAAGTGATGTTTTTAAAATATCTTTTACTAATGGATAAGCAGAAAATGTGAAAGGTTAAATAATTTTTTCTTTTAATAATTTAGTTTATAAGGACAGTTCTATATTTGATTTGGTCCCCCTTGAACTTTCTTCTCTTAAAAGCAGATTAAATACTTACATGTACGTCATTATTATATAAATAATGATGATGAGATGGTGCTTCAGAACTTTTGAAAAATTTTAGTGCTCAGGTAAAAAAAGTCTTTAGACAGACCAGGGGGGACCAAGCAAAGGAAAGGAAAAAAAAGTCAGACTTTATAATAAAAACACTTTCTAAAGTCTCTACAACCAAGGGAACAAATTAGTTGCTTCTTTGTTATGAAATCACTTATTACACTCAGGTCCTGCAAATCCTCAGCTTCCTTATTCTGAACACTAATTCTGAATATCTATATACCACCACCCTGTTAGAAGTGTAGCCACAGGTTTTTTAGGATACTGTTCTTCATAAGTTAAGAATATTTCTGAACAAATTCCTCAAAACAAGTTAGTTTCAATTCTTTGATGATATATTTATCAAACATCTAACATTTCTAAAAATGTTTTTGTCACAGAGCAATACTTGATAGCTGGAAGAATTTTCTGACCCATAGTTTTAAAAGTACTGTTTTGTTCATATAAAAAATTCTACATATGTAATCACTTAAAATTAGAAGGGGAGAATAAAAGATCTAGGAGAAGGATGTGTTCATGATGTACATGTACCTGGAAACTTTGGAGCTTATTATGATAAAGGAAGGGAATTCTCAGCAAAGTTTGACTTTATATATAAAAATGCACTTCCAAATAGCTTATGAAAGCAAATTCAATGACCAGAAACTTTATATGGAACTATGATTCAAAAGTTATCAGTACCTCAAAAATGAATTTCTGGTTACATTCATGAATAGCCTTAAAGGACAAGTGAAATGATAATCCTCTAAAATGCCTAATAAGCAAGCCCAGAGTCCTTTTATAAGGATGTTTATTCTTTCCCTTTCCTTCCTTGTTCGCTTCCTTATTTTGCTCTCTTACTTTCCCTCTTTCTTTCTTTTTAATCATAAGAGATTAGGAGAAATACAGGCAGTAGTCCTGCTTCTCCATAAAGAACACAAAGACTCCCAATAGATTCCCAAACCTAAGGTAGTACCTATAGTAAATGTTAATTTATAAACTACATATATAAGAAATTGTCAAGTATTAATAAAAGAAAACATATAGCAATATGCTGTAATAAAGGCTATGAATGTAGTCTCTCAAAGTATTCTATTGTACTGTACTCACTCTTTTTCTTGTGATGATGTGACATGACACAATACCAGTGTCTCATCAGGGGGATATGCCTTTAACAAAGACCAAACATGTTGTGTATTTCTACAATGTCAGAGTTTATGGAATAACAATAAATTCACAGGCTAAACCACTTTCAACTGGTGCAATTCAACAAAAACTCATGGAACACCTGATAGACATAAGCCAGGAAATCACAGACTCTTTTATTCCAAACTTAACTAATAATATCAATAACATCACACATCACATATTACACAATAATCCCATATATCATTTTGTAGTGTGAAATGTGACTAGAGTGATATATATTGACATATATATTATATATATTCAGTGAGATATACATATGTGTGTGTGTGTATATATATATATATATATATATATATGCGTGTGTGTGTATGTGTGTGTGTGTGTGTGTGTTATGCTACAAAAAGGTTAAAAAAGAATTAAAGTAGTCACAAGGGTTCAGGACACTGAACTCAGGGCCAAGACAAAAAGCAGATACAATGTGAAATGTCACTGAAAGTGGTCAGGTAAAACTAAAACCAGATGAGAAACTGTTCAGAGCTCAGAGCTGTCAAAGTGCAGACACATATTCTAGGTCAGGGTCCAACGATGGGAGTTTCAATTTCATCGTAAGTGGGCCATTGTGTGGTCAACAGACAGGAGAAACAGCACTGTGCTTAAGCCCAAGGACAGAAGATTTGATGTTTGTCACTCAGTCAATTCTCTTGGCAAGGCTTATGAGGAGTGATCAGGTGATGGGATCAGTGTGCCACCATGTCCAGTCTCTGTGGGGGCATCAGGGCTCCTTCTTTTATAGGTCTTGGTTGAGGGGTTTGCATCTTTTGATGCCTCTGGGTCTGGTGTTCCTTATATGATTTGGGATGTACACATGTTCATGTACTCCTTGATTTAGTTCAGTAAGTTGGCATGTGTAAGTTTATTTATTAATCTGTGCCTTATGGTGGTGCTGAGAAGATAGTGGTTGTTTACTTGTACAAACAAAGTGCAGAGCCATTCTACCTGGGCATTTGCACTCAATATATAATAGCTCATAGCAAACTACTACTTTACAAAATGTCACAGGCTGAAAACTACTGACCTATATCTGATGGAGTAACTCAGAGCAAAGCACAGCCTGCTCTCCTCAAAATGCACTGAGATAAAGTGAGAATGACATAGACTTTGTAACCACCAAATATGATTCTTTTCCTTAGTAATTTGAGAGTTTTACTTTTTCACTTCAAGGATACACTTTATGGCTTCTCTTTGCATGCCTAAATTTCCAGCATCACTACTTTTTGCATTAGAACCATAATTAACTGAAATAATGGTTATTTGAACATCCCACCCAGACAGTGCATCTGATCATCTACATGGCTCTCAAGTAACTAAAGGACTGCTTGTGCATCCAACATGGACACACTGGACAAAGGGATGCTTTATGTCATGGGCATGATGGAGTGGGACAGTTTAAGATTTCATCATGCTACTCAGAATAGTGCATAATTTAAAATGATGAATTTTTTCTTTCTGAAATTTTCCATTTAATGTTTTTGGACAATGACTGCAAGTAAGGAGCTATTGTATAATCAAGAAAAAAAAAGTCAAAGAAACTTGAAAAAGCGTAGAAGAATATTGTCAGGGCAACATATATTCAGAATGAGATGTGACTTAAGGGGGTATTAAACATTGTAAAAATGGTTCTTCAATGTTGTCAGTGGAAGGATGAACAGGAAGGAAGGTCAACTGCTTGAGTCAGGCATGGTTGTTTTAAGTCCAAAGAGAGAGAAGTCTATGCTACTCTAATTTTTCTATTACCACTAGAAAGTAGGAAGCTCTTCAAACTTATGAGTGGATAAATATATAAAAGAGAGAATTAAATTCTTAAATCAGGTATTAAAAACTTTAATGTCTTTAGGCACTGGACAGATAATATAGATTAGAGAGGCAGACAACGTGTAAAATAAAATGGGGAGAATATGGAACTGAGAGCAATTCTTATCTGAAGAGATTTATATTTCATTATAAAAATAAATAACACATCGTAAGGGGAAATTGCTGTGCAGTGACTGCTCCTTTTTCTGTTATTTATTATATCTAAACTACTGGAAATATTTCTGGACTATGACTACTATCATAGTATAGAAGATGTTATGAAAAATTCACCATATATTACACATTAACACAGTAACATTAAATGTATTCTAGAAAATATCCAGTTTTTTATTGGTTGGTTATGGTTTGTTAATTTGGCTTGACTTGGGTTTCTTTGTTGAGAAAGTATTAAGTAATAGAACCCCCAAAGGGACAGTGGAAGCTAGAAGTCAGAGGGTTAAACCAGTGTAGATTTAAAGTTGCTCTGGAGCCTATTCGGAGACTGATAAACTAAGAGAGTATTTTAGTGGTTGTTCAGGCAACAGGAGACAGGTTATCCCCTGCAAAGAGAATAATTGGGGTATTCAGCTAAAACTGGAACCCATATCATGGCAATGTCATCATATTGACAAGGGAAAGAGCCCTCACAGACTGGGGTCCCCATTGGACTATGAGGTCAAAAGGTATGTTTTGAGAAGAAGCACTGTCTCCTCTCAAATGGATGTATGACTTGCACTTATTTCTCAGTGTAGTCATAGAGATCTCCAGATAAACATTACCTTGGAGTGACCCACAAAAGCAACAGGATGCTCAACTGAAACAGATGAGTAAAGTCGGATGTGGTGGTGCTCGCCTGTAATCCCAGCAGCTCAGGAGGTTATGGTAAGGAGATCCTGTATTCAAAGCCAGCCTCAGCAACAGCGAGGTGCTAAGCAACTCAGTGAGATCCTGTCTCTAAATAAAACACAAAATAGAGCTGGAGATGTGGCTCAGTGCCTGAGTGCCCTGGGTTCAAGCCCCAGTACCCAACCCCACTCCCCAAAAAGAGTAAAGTAGTAGAAATAGACCCACATATTTATGTATCTGGAATTAGAGACCAATATGGGATGAATGAACTATTCAAGAAGTACTAGTGGAACAATATAAAAAGGTAATTGGATTATTATTTCATGCTGCAGAAAAAATTTAATTTTAGTGAAATCCTAGCTAAGGCAAGAAAACTTGAAATTTTCAGAATCAAATATGCAATAATATCTTCAAAATTTTTGACAAAGATTTCCTGATACAAAACAAAAAGTATAATTGAAAGTATGATTTGATTTGTGGACTATTTGTAAAATTTCTTAATGACAATGAAAATAATTAAAACATGACTATATCAAAAAAGATAGTTTTGATGCATTTACAAATTTGTTTATATAAATTTTAACATATTAATTATACAGCAAAACTAAAAATCAATACTATAAGGCAAAAAATGTACAAAGGGAAACAACCTTCAAATGAGGAAAATTGAACTGCTAATAAACATTTGAAAGGATTATTGGCTTCATTTTTAAGCAGATATTTGTTATTCAGAACACACACCATCTAACAAGCATTTTTAAACTTGTAACAATAAGTCAAAGGTATATAACAACGTAACTGTTATAGTCTTCTAGAGGAAATGTAAACTAGTGCACTTGTGTAGTCTATAATTGGAAAGAAGCTAGCAAATGTGAAAAATCTATATATCTTTACTCAGCAAACTTGAATGCATAACCTAGAGAAAAATCTTGTCTATGTGCATAAGCTGACATCTACAGAAAAAAACATTTCTTATATTAAAAAATTAGAAACAATAAAAATATCAACTAGTAAAATAATTAATTGAAAAATATATTTATGCAGTGTTAATCACCATTATTAAGATAGAATTTCAAATATCAAATGTGGTACATTTTATACACATATATCTGAATGAAAAATCCTCAATAGAATATATAAAATATATTTACTTTTTTGTAAGCATGTGTAAAAGACTGTTTTTGTAATTATGCCTGTGTGTTTGTGTGCATGAGAGAGAGAGAGAGAGAGAGAGAGAGAACTTATAAACCAGAGTGCTGCAGTAGATAAGAATTCGAGGATGGATATTATACTTAGTATGTGAAGTGGAGGAGAAATGTGCAAGGAAGAAAGGGTTTTAAGGCATTCTGCTAAATTTTATTGTCATGTTAGGCTAACTAAATGAGTACCCATTGTATTCTTTTGCTCATGAAGTTATTTAAATGTAATTTATAATGTTACATATGTTAATTTATATTCTCTAACTTTTCATCCCGATTAGTTTTAACCTTAATAATTAAATTAGGTTTAAGAACACAAATGACTCCTACTTTATAACCAAAACAGAATGGTTTTCACCTTTTCCTTCATAGTTTTATACATAATTATTTTCTCCTTC
The DNA here is from genome assembly GCF_902686445.1 of Sciurus carolinensis. Lineage (NCBI taxonomy): Eukaryota > Metazoa > Chordata > Mammalia > Rodentia > Sciuridae > Sciurus > Sciurus carolinensis. The sequence goes on along the minus strand of NC_062217.1, from coordinate 88,896,484 downwards.
ACTGTATAAAAGTGTATTTAAATATAAAACAGTGTACTTCATGACAAAGTGTGTGTGAACACATTAAATATTTTTTTCTTTTTTTCTTCTCTCTTTTATTCCTTACACATAGTTTAAAATAAGGATGATAGACCACTTCTTACTGACATATTTTCCCTTCTCCCTACACTCTAGGCTATTTTTCTCTTTGTACTTCACATTTGATATTTTTTTCAATGTCATCAAGTTTACTTATCTTTCATTCCTCAGTTTCAAGTCCGTTGATAAGTACCATGTAAATTTACTTAATTTTATTTTCTTTTTTGTTTTTAGATCTAGATGCTCTTCTAGGGTTTTTTAAGATTTTTATTTCTTTCCACATATAATCATATTTTTAATCTTTTTATAAATTTATAGTACATTTTTAAAGCATTTTTCTTCACTTTCTGTTTGCTAAGGCATAGCTCTTATGAAGATGCTGCAAATACCACAGATATTTAGCAGGATCATTACTCTCTGGCTGATAACAAAGTGTGTCAATATCATGTCCAACAAACAAAGATCATTTTAAAAAGAATTGTCAGAATAATGAATGTCAAAGATGTACAGCAGCACAATTGTTATGTTCTATAGAGGAAATGTAAATTGGTGTGACCTGAAGATGGGTTGGTTTACAGGTAGTTGTTCTTTCACTAGTAATTATCTGGCTCCATGAATTTGACCCAATTATTCATAAATTCATATCCAACTAAAGACTCACAAGGATACCTAAGCATGTTTCTGGAGCCTGACCTTGTGAACCTTATATGCATCAACCTTTCAGAACCCTCTTATCTATGTCAACTCAGCAAGACATCCACACTTGATTCTTTGTGGTCTCAAAAGAAGTCAGAAACTGTGTGATGATTGAGCACCTAATCTGTCTTCTCTCAGGGATAACAGCATGTGCTGTCTGTTAAACACTATCTAAATGCAATTCTGTTAGATATTTAGTTGTTTAGCTGATTAGAGTAGGAGGCAATTCCAGTACTACTTACTCCATGATGGCTATTCTTTTTTTTTTTTTATAAATTGCTTAGTGTAATTTAAACACATGTTTAATAAACAACACAGACATTTAGATTTGCTTAGTATTTAATGCAAGTTACATATATACACCCAACTGTGTAGAAAGAATACAGAAAGGCCTTGGTAATCCCCCAAAAGAATTTTTCAATAATTATAAAGGATTAGATAACAATAAAGCATATTGTGCATACTACATAATCCCCAAATAAAGACACAATAAATTATTTGTATAAATATATTTGTTGACCTAGATAGATTTTCTTAAAAAGGTTTTAATGACTGTTGCTTTTTGAATCAAATACATTTGTAAACCTCTTGAACAAGGATTTCATTTGATTTGCACCTGATTCACATTTACTAAACTCATAACATTCTTTTAACTTTGATAGGAATCAGCTAAAAACAGATTTCTAGAGAAACCTTATGTGATTTAAGCAATTACTATGCAATATGAAGCATACACTTGAATTTTCTTTCAAAGTTTCAGCTATACTTACTTTTTAAAATAATCATTTCTGAGTTTTGATTAGGAGTGCTGGGTTTTAATACTAATTTTTTTATATTATTAATTTATTGGATGAGACTTGGAGACTAGTTATTAGTAAAAAAAGGAACATACACTCAAAATTGAACCAGGGTACAAATGCACCTCACTGTAATGGTAATAATTACAACTAATATTTATAAATGCTTAAATATGTTAGGAACTCTTCTACATATATTTAATTTTTAATCCTTATAACCTAAATGTTAAGCAAGGCATTTACATCCTATTTTACTGGTGAGATAACAGATTCTAGGCAAGTGAATATTTTTCTCCAAAGACACAGGACTAGACACTACCAGGATTCAAGTCCTAACAGACTGAAGGTGATAGAGTTTGAATAAACTAGATGACACTATTTAGTTCACTACACCAGAAAGATCTACTAACAGTAGCAAGTTTTTCTGTTCCTATGGACTCCACAAGAAAGTGAAGATCTGAGTAAATAAAGCCATGTAATCTTTTAGAAACTAACATGAAACTCAATAACCACTATCTAGTTTTTTCCCTTGATTTCCAAGTCAAAACCTTTCTGTCCAATACAGCTGCCATTTTGGGAATGTATACAAACTCCCACTACATTCAGGATGTTTTCTATCTTGGAGGAAAGGGATACATTAAAAAATTCAACTATGATGATATGGGAGCAATTTGAATGATATACTTCACTCATGGAGATAATATTTTGATGAAATTTGATTGGATCATTAATAACTATATTCTACTTTCTTACTTGCAATGATGTCTTAAGAAGGTTCCTAGAAAAGAAGATAATGTTATTAACACAGATAACTTAATTTCATCTGTAATAATGAAATGTGAAATAATACTTAGGTATCTTATTTATCTATCTGATAAATATCCGGATCTTTCAAACTTATTCTTTGTATTATTGGAGGTTTTGTGTATCCTCAGATACACAATTTTAAAACAAATGTTTTTATAATTATATTTAGCATATTGGTATGGAGTTCTTAGTATAATAGTATTTTTCTTCAATTGTCTGATATACACAGTGAAGTCACATGGGTCTGTAATTTTTGTTTTACAAAGGTATTTAAAATTTAAAAAAAATTATATATGTAAGGTATTTGGATTATTTACTTTTTAAATGAGTGACTTTTGTTAACTTTTTATTTTCAGGTATTTTCCAGTTAAATAGTCATATTTATTATTTTAATGAATAATTCTAAAATTACTCCCAACATCCTTTATTATCTTTCTCACTTCAGATATTGGTAATCTTTCTCTCTTTCTCTCTCTTCCACATAATTTTTTTAAAAAACTTACTGATATTCTTAGTTTTTTATTTCACTAATTCATAATCTTATTTAATTCTTCTGCTCATTCTATGCTTAATTTTCTCCTAAATTGTTTAACATGGAACTTTGAATTATTACAATTTTTATATGTATTTTAACTTAAGTTTTTATGGTCAAAATTTTCTCTAAAAGCACTACTTCCCTTGTCTCCCACAAAGTTTAATATATTTGGTTTTATTTGTATTCTGTTCTTAGTTCTTCTAAATTTCTCCTTTGACTTGTTCTTTTTTTCTAGTTGTTATTTAGAAGTGTGTTATTTAGCTTCTAAATATTTGTGGACTTAATTACATTGTGATCAAATAACACCCAGTTTATAATGCAATTCTTTTGAATTTATTGAGGATTTTTTATGACTACTATGTATTTTCCAAATTTCCCAATGCCCTTTATGAAATTTTATGTACTTCTATCAGTTTTACTGGGTGTGTGATATAAAAAGACCTGAATAAAATAGTGGATTTGTATATCTTTTCATTGATTTTATTTCTTCAATAGATTATTTGCTACTATACCTTTACAGTGTTGTTATTACATAAACATTTAAGATTGCTAAGACTTCTTGAGAAATTGATAAAATTATCAATGAAAATATTCCTCTTAATCCCTGGTAATATCCTTCACTGTAAAATTACATTTCTCTGTTATTTAAGTACTCCATCTTCTTTTGTATTATTGTTAGCAAGAAGAATCTTTTCTAATCCTTTCACTTCAACTTAATTGTGACATCTTATGTGAAGTGAATTTCTTAAAGAAAGTAACTTTTAACACCTTACATGTTATTTCTAATTTTTCATTTGAATATTTTTGGTAAGGGAGTTTCAAAATGGCAGACTAGGGGGCGACTGCATTTCACGTTGCTCCAGGACGCAAGATTGAAAAGAGGAGATAGTGAGAGACTTGGGATCAACTCAAAGCCACTGGGTGAGTCTCTCCCATTGGGGAGGCGTCCCAGATGGGGCGGTAGCCCCGGAAGGCAGGGACCTTTGTGAAGTAGAGTTGCTCAGCGAGACGACCCTCCCCCCACTGGAGCGGTAAACACGGACAACTGGGATCATTGTAGAGGAGGCAGCTCAGCACAGCGCTTGGACTCGGAGCAACCAGTGGGGCTCCAGGCAGCTGCCTGAGGAGGAGCTGCGTGGCAAGCTGTTTAGACCCAGAACGACCGCTTCTGAACACCAGGGGGTTGCCCGGAGGAAGAGGAGGAGCGCGGCGGGTTGTTTGACCTAGGAGAGACTGCATCAGAGCCACAGGCAGTTGCCAGAGGAGGAGCTGCGTGGCGAGCTGTTTGAACTCAGATCGACCGCTCCAGAACACCGGTGGCCTACCTGGAGGAGGAGCACGGTGGGTCGCTTGGTCTAGGAGTGACTGCATCAGAGCTACAGGCGGTTGCCAGAGGAGGAGCTGTGTGGTGAGCTGTTTGAACTCAGAACGACCGCTTCTGAACACCGGGGGGTTGCCCGGAGGAAGAGGAGAAGTGCGGCGGGTCACTTGGTCTAGGAGTGACTGCATCAGAGCCACAGGCGGTTGCCAGAGGAGGAGGCGAGTGGTGAGTTGATTGGACTAAAAGCGACCGCTCCTGAACACCAGTGGCCTGCCTGGAGGAGGAGCATGGTGGGTCACTTGGTCTCAGAGCCACCGCTCCTGAACACCCGGGGGGCTACCCCGAGGAGGAGGAGGAGGAACAGGGCGGGTCACTTGGACTTGGAGTGAATGCCTAGGGCTACGGGCGGTTGGCGGGAGGAGGAGATGCGAAGTGAATTGCTTGGGCTCCTAGAAACAGCGTCGGAAACCCGGCCACTGTCCAGAGGAGGAGGTGTGTGGCAGGTCTCTGGGTATCAGAGCTATTGCACAGGGCTCCAGGTGGCGGCTCAGAGGAGGGGCCGCATAGCCAGGCGATTAGGTGCAGAGCAGGGTCCCAGGAGCTAGGTGGCTTCTTGCTGGAAGAGCCGCACAGAGACACACCTAGGGGCGGAGCGAAGTTTCCAGGACTGCGGGCAGCTTCTCTGAGGAGGGGCAGCCTAAGGAAACTTGCCTGCGAAGGGTGAGACTCCCAGGCCCAGGAGGTAGGTCCGGGCCCCTGGGAACATTGCAGAGGAAGACAGCCCAGCCCAGGTGGTAGTTGTAGATTGAGGGGAACCTCTAGGAGGGGAACTGACCAGCGAGACGCCTCCACCGAGTGAGTCTTCCCTGCCCGGTGAGGTTTTCCCACAGGGACAGTAAAACCAGAGACACAGGCACAATCAGGACTTGCCACAGCCTGCAGCCTAGTTCCCCGTTGGATGACCATTGGTCAACAAGTGGAGGCACCTCTGCCCACTAGCAGGGAATATACGCCACCTGAGGGTCACCACCCCTAGAGAGGCAGCTTCTTCGTGGAGCTCCGCATTATCAACTTCCTCCAAGACTTCAGGCTACTGAAGGATAAGGGGATATACTAACAATCTTCAGGGACATTATAAGTCGATAGAGGAAATCTGCAATATCTTAATGACCCACTGATGCCTGAACAATATGAGAAAACAAGGGAAGAAAATGCCCCAAACAAATCTAGATGTTACATCAATAAAATCCAATGACAGCATGGCAGAAGAAATGACAGAAAGGGAGTTCAGAATGTACATAATTAAAATGATTAGGGAAGCAAACGATGAGATGAAAGAGCAATGCAGGCATTGAATGATCGCACCAATTGACAGTTAACAGAGCAAATTCAGGAAGCAAAAGATCATTTCAATAAAGAGTTAGAGATATTGAAAAAAAACCAAACAGAAATCCTTGAAATGAAGGAAATAATAAACCAAATTAAGAACTCCATAGAAAGCATAACCAATAGGATAGAACACCTGGAAGACAGAACTTCAGATATTGAAGACAAAATATTTAACCTCGAAAGCAAAGTTGAACAAACAGAGAAGATGGTAAGAAATCATGAACAGAATCTGCAAGAACTATGGGATATCATGAAAAGGCCAAATTTGAGAATTATTGGAATTGAGGAAGGCTTAGAGAAACAAACCAAAGGAACGAATAATCTATTCAATGAAATAATATCAGAAAACTTCCCAAATCTGAAGAATGAAATGGAAAATCAAGTCCAAGAGGCTTATAGGACTCCAAATACACAAAATTACAACAGATCCACATCAAGGCACATTATAATGAAAATACCTAACATACAAAATAAAGACAGAATTTTAAAGGCTGTGAGAGAAAAGAACCAAATTACCTTCAGGGGGAAACCAATACGGATATCAGCAGATTTTTCAATCCAGACCCTAAAAGCTAGAAGGGCCTGGAACAACATTTTTCAAGCTCTGAAAGAAAATGGATGCCAACCAAGAATCTTATACCCAGCAAAACTTACCTTCAAATTTGACGATGAAATAAAATCCTTCCATGATAAACAAAAGCTAAAAGAATTTACAAAAAGAAAGCCAGCATTACAGAACATTCTCAGCAAAATATTTCATGAGGAAGAGATAAAAAACAGAGAAGCATATAAGCAAAGGGAGGAATTACCCTAAAGGAACTGTCAAATAAAGGAGGAACCAAGATGTGTCAAAAAAGAAATAAATAAATAAATAAAATTTAAAAAATGACCCAAATGACCGGGAATACAAATCATATCTCAATAATAACCCTGAATGTTAATGGCCTGAATTCATCAATCAAAAGACATAGACTGGCAGATTGGATTAAAAAGAAAGATCCAACAATATGTTGCCTGCAAGAGACTCACCTCATAGAAAAAGATACCCATAGACTAAAGGTGAAAGGATGGGGAAAAACATACCATGCACATGGTCTCAGCAAAAAAGGTGGGGTATCCATCCTCATTTCAGATAATGTGGACTTCAAGCCAATGTTAGTCAGAAGGGATAAAGAAGGACATTACATGCTGCTTAAGGGAAGCATAAATCAGCAAGATATAACAATCATAAACATCTATGCCCCAAACAGTGGCTCATCCATGTATATTAAACAAATCCTTCTCAATTTTAGAAACCAAATAGACCATAACACAATAATACTAGGTGATTTTAACACGCATCTCTCACCACTGGACAGTTCTTACAAACAAAAATTGAATCAAGAAACCATAGATCTCAATAACACAATCAGTAATTTAGACTTAACAGACATTTATAGAATATACCATCCAACCTAGAGCGAATACACTTTCTTCTCAGCAGCACATGGATCCTTCTCTAAAATAGACCATATATTATGGCACAAAGCTAATGTCAGCAAATACAAGAAGATAGAGATACTACCTTGTATTCTATCAGATCATAATGAATTGAAGTTAGAAATAAATGAAAGAGTAAAAAACAGAAACTACTCCAACACCTGGAGATTAAACAATATGCTACTATATGATGAATGGATAACAGAAGATATTAGGAAGGAAATTAAAAAATTCTTAGAGGTAAATGAGAACAAAGAAACATCATATCAAAATCTCTGGGACACTATGAAAGCAGTACTTAGAGGAAGATTTATTTCATGGAGCGCATTTAATAAAAGAAGTAAAACTCAAAAAATAAACGACCTAACACTACAGCTCAAAGCCCTAGAAAAAGAAGAACAGAGCAACACCAAAAGTAGTAGAAGACAGGAAATAGTTAAACTCACAGCTGAAATCAACGAAACTGAAACAAAAGAAACAGTACAAAAAATTGACAAAATAAATAGTTGGTTCTTCGAAAAAATAAACAAAATTGATAAACCTTTAGCCACACTAACAAACAGAAGACGAGAGAAAATCCAAATCACCAAAATTCGGAATGAACAAGGAAATATCACAACAGACACGACTGAAATGCAAAACATAATTAGAAGCTATTTTGAAAATCTATACTCCAACAAAATAGAAAATTTCGAAGATATCAACAAGTTTCTAGAGACCTATGAATTGCCTAAACTAAACGAGGAGGACATACACAATTTAAATAGACCAATTTCAAGTAATGAAATAGAAGAAGTCATCAAAAGCCTACCAACAAAGAAAAGTCCAGGACCTGATGGGTTCTCAGCCGAGTACTACAAAACCTTTAAAGAAGAGCTCATTCCAATACTCCTCAAAGTATTCCATAAAATAGAAGAGGAGGGAACCCTCCCAAACTCATTCTATGAAGCCAATATTACCCTGATACCTAAACCAGACAGAGACACATCAAGGAAAGAAAATTTCAGACCAATGTCCTTAATGAACATCAATGCAAAAATTCTCAACAAAATTTTAGCAAATCGCATACAAAAACATATTAAAAAGATAGTGCACCATGATCAAGTGGGTTTCATCCCAGGGATGCAAGGTTGGTTCAACATCAGGAAATCAATAAATGTCATTCACCATATCAATAGACTTAAAGTCAAGAATCACATGATTATTTCAATAGATGCAGAAAAAGCATTTGATAAAATACAGCACCCCTTCATGCTCAAAACACTAGAAAAAATAGGGATAGTGGAAACATTCCTTAACATTGTAAAGGCCATCTATGCTAAGCCCATGGCTAATATCATTCTAAATGGTGAAAAACTGAAAGCATTCCCTCTAAAAACCGGAACAAGGCAGGGATGCCCTCTTTCACCACTTCTATTCAATATCATCCTTTAAACTCTAGCCAGAGCAATTAGACAGACCAAAGAAATTAAAGGGATACGAACAGGAAAAGAAGAACTCAAACTATACCTATTTGCTGATGATATGATTGTATACTTAGAGGAACCAGGTAATTCCACCAGAAAACTTTTAGATCTCATAAGTGAATTCAGTAAAGTAGCGGGATATAAGATCAATGCACATAAATCTAAGGCATTTTTATACATAAGCCATGAATCTTCAGAAAGAGAATTTAGGAAAACTACCCCATTCACAATAACTTCGAAAAAAAAAAATACTTGGGAATCAATCTCACAAAAGAGGTGAAAGACCTCTACAATGAGAACTACAGAACACTAAAGAAAGAAATTAAAGAACACCTTAGAAGATGGAAAGATCTCCCATGATCTTGGATAGGAAGAATTAATATTGTCAAAATGGCCATACTACCAAAAGTGCTATACAGATTCAATGCAATTCCAATTAAAATCCCAATGATGTACCTTACAGAAATAGAGCAAGAAATTATGAAATTCGTCTGGAAGAATAAAAAACCCAGAATAGCTAAAGCAGTCCTTGGCAGAAAGAGTGAAGCAGGGGGTATCGCAATACCAGATCTTCAACTCTACTACAAAACAATAGTAACAAAAACGGCATGGTATTGGTACCAAAATAGAAAGGTGGATCAATGGAACAGAATAGAGGACACGGACACAAACCCAAATAAATACAATTTTCTCATACTAGACATTGGGGCCAAAAATATGCAATGGAGAAAAGATAGCCTCGTCAACAAATGGTGCTGGGAGAATTGGAGATCCATATGCAACAGAATGAAACTAAACCCATATCTCTCACCATGCACGAAACTAAACTCAAAATGGATTAAGGATCTTGGAATCAGACCAGAGACCTTGCATCTTATAGAAGAAAAAGTAAGTCCAGAGCTTCAACATATCGGCTTAGGACCAGACTTCCTCAACAGGACTCCCATAGCACAAGAAATAAAAGCAAGAATTAATAACTGGGATAGATTCAAACTAAAAAACTTTCTCTCAGCAAAGGAAACTATCAGCAATGCGAAGAAAGAGCCTACAGAGTGGGAGAAAATCTTTGCCAATCATACTTCAGATAGAGGGCTAATCTCCAGAATCTATAAAGAACTCAAAAAACTCTACACCAAGAATGCAAATAATCCAATCGACAAATGGGCTAAGGAAATGAATAGACACTTCAACGAAGAAGATCTACAAGCAATCAACAAACATATGGAAAAATGTTCAACATCTCTAGTAATAAGAGAAATGCAAATCAAAACCACCCTAAGATTCCATCTCACCCCAATTAGAATGGCGATTATCAAGAATACAAGCAACAAAAGGTGTTGGCGAGGATGTGGGGAGAAAGGTACACTCATACATTGCTGGTGGGGCTGCAAATTAGTGCAGCCACTCTGGAAAGCAGTGTGGAGACTCCTTAGAAAACTTGGAATGGAACCACCATTTGACCCAGCTATCCCACTCCTTGGCCTATACCCAAAGGACTTAAAATCAGCATATTACAGAGATACAGCCACATCAATGTTCATAGCTGCTCAGTTCACAATAGCCAGATTGTGGAACCAACCTAGATGTCCTTCAATTGATGAATGGATAAAGAAAATGTGGTATATATATATATACAATGGAATATTATTCAGCCATAAAGAATGATAAAATTACGGCATTTGCAGGCAAATGGATGAAACTGGAGAATATCATGCTAAATGAGATAAGCCAATCTCAAGAAACCAATGGACGAATGATATCACTAATAAGTGGATGATGACACATAATGGGGGGTGGGAGGGGTTAGTGTTAGGGTTAGAGTGAGGGTTAGGGAGGGGCGCAAGAATGGAGAAAGGAAGGACTGTATAGAGGGAAAAGAGGGATGGGAGGGGTGGGGGGGAAGGGAAAAAAATAACAGAATGAATCAAACAACATTACCCTATGTAAATTTATGATTACACAAATGGTATGTCTTTACGCCATGTACGAACAGAGAAACATCATGTGTCCCATTTGTTTACAATAAAAAATACAATATTTTTGGTATTTATTGAAAGAGTTGGTTTTAAATAGATTCATATTGCCATGTTTTCTATTAGTGTCTTCTTTTCTTTTCTGCCTCTTTTAGATAAGTTGTATATATTTTAATAATTGTATATCCCACCTGAGTTAAATTTTGAACTATAATTTTTAACTGATTGCTTTAGGGTATATGGTATATACTTATGTCTTATTACAGTCAAATTTCAAATAACAATATATAACTTCATGTGCAATATAATTACCTCATCTGAGTGCAATTGGACTTTCTGGCCTTACTCTCATAAATGTAAATTTCAGATTACATTGTTAATGCTTTTGACTTAACATATCTTTAAAGATATTTCTAAATCAAATAAAAATATTGCTTTTTGTTTACCCACCTATTTAGCATTTTTGTGCTCCTAGTTTCTTTCATTAGATTCAATCTTTCATTTGATATTTTCATTCTTTCTGAAGGAACTTAATTTTAACATGTTTAAAGTACAGATATGTTCAGGACAAATTCAGATTTACTATGTCTGGAAAACTCTTCATTTGCTTTTGAGTAATACTTTCACTTTGAAAGATAGTTTTTCTGAGTTGCCCTTTGAGTCTAAATTGTACTTTATGTGTTTAGGATTCTTTTAATTTTAAACAAATCAATATATTCTTTTGTAATTTTCTTCATTAATAATGTGTATAGGATTCTTTCAAGTCATGGACTTGAGAATTTGTAATTTAATCAATTTTTAAATCCATTTATTCAAAATATGTAATTCGAATCATTTCATCCTTCTATACATATATTGGGCCTCTTGAGTTGTCCCACATTTTACACTCCCTTATCCTTTTAACCTAGTTTTTAAGTGTGTTTTGCTTTGGATAATTCTACTTCCAAGTTTTTGTGTTCAATAATTTTTTTCTACAATGTCAAATCTACCATATAAAACATCGGGTATATTTTTTTTATATTTTGCATTGAGCTTTTATATCTAGAATTTCAGTTTCAACTTTACATTTCTTCCATGTCTTACCTAACATGCTTACTTTATTGCCATTTATTTAAAATACAGAACTGAAAAATAATTGCTCAATGACTTTCAATGACTTTGTATATTAATTCCAAAATTTGTCATTTCTGTGTTTTGTGTTTGATTTTGTTTTGTTTTGTATTTATTTTGGTTTTTCCTCATTATGAATCAAGCTTTCCTGACTTTCTGTGCATGGAAATATTTGATTGGGTGTTGGATATTGTAAATTATTTTTAATCAGATCCTAGAAAATTTTATATTTCCAGAATATAAAACTTTCTTGGATGGAAAGCTAATTGCGAACAACTTTTTCTTTCCAAAGATTTTCTTTTGAAGTTGTGTTATACAGAATAAGGTCTAATAATCTAGGACTACCTTTTTCCTACCACTTATAATTATGTACTCCATTTAATGCACGGTGAATTGCCAAACCTTCTATTGCTGGTGAGAATAGGTAATAACCTTAGTACTATGTGATTCCTGGAATCGTTTTGTCTACTCCTTTTGTGCAGGTATTTCCAGGGTCTTAGGAAATTGTATGATGTGTATTTGATTATCAGTGTTCAGCTCCATCATAAAGGTGAACCTTCTGTAGCTCTTCAAGTCTTTCTCTGCTGTTTCCTCTTTAATATTTTGCCTGTGAGTTTGAAGCACTTTGATCTATTGAGACTTGGACTTCTGTCTTCTCAATGTAGGGAGATTGCCATGCTTCAACTGGTTTTCCACTTCTTACACTACAATTCAGAAATTCTCTAGTTAGTAAGCAAGTGCAGTTAGGTGGTACACCTCATTTGTTTCCTTTCCTTCAGTGTTCCCTATGCTTTGCTGCCTGATGTTTAGTGTCTAAAGTTCACTGTTCGTATATTTGTCTGTTTCCTCCTCCTCTTCACTGCCCCCCACTCCTTCTCTCCTCCTCCTCCTTTGTTTCAATTTTCAGGACAGGAAGTAAATTTAGTTCTTTTTATTCTACCTGGTTACAAATTTGTAACAATAGATCTGATTTCTCATAAAAAGAAAATTTTCACAACTGTCTCAAGTAGAATAACATTCCTACTTGAGTACGACTTTACATTTCTTAGGCAATAGAAAGGACAATTTTTTATTTCCTTCTAATGTGGGGAGAATTCTTTCAGAGATAGAGGTATAATAGCTATTCAAGTTCTACTTTCCATTTACCTTGGGAACTAAAACTGATTGATGTCTTTATTCATGTGTTTAATAAATACATCTAGGATATACCACCAGGTCCTGTGAGTCTGTTAAAAATACCTAGCTCTCTGATTCTAGTAGAACTCTTAAGTTCTCATTATGATTCTATATATTTACTTCTTTGGCTTTAATGTATGCTATTTTTAACACCTGAAGATTTCTTTTTCTTTGTTTTGATTAAGGTATTAAAAACTTAATTTGTCTTTATTTTAAAATCCAGAATCATATGGAATTGCAGTGATGAAGAATGTGCATAAAAATTTGCTCTATCATAGTTACTATTTTTTCCTCTCATTTAATTTATTTGCTTTTCTTTAATCATTTCATTTGTCTATACATTTTGCTTGAAAATTATGATTGAGGGAAGTTTCTAAACTTTAAGACAAAATAAATATAAGAAAACTCAGTATTTAGAAATTTTGCCAATATGCCATATACAGATTTTTTAAAAGAGCACCCAGAAAGCAGCAAGGGAAGTTTTGGAAAGCTACTTCCAGGGTTCTGATTGTATAGAATAGCATAAAATAAAGGATATCCCAAGCACAGTGAGATCATCAAAAGAGAAAACTAGGAATAGGAAGGATAATAATATGTGGCAATAATGAAACAAAGTTGTAGGAGCAGAATATCCATATTAGGTAAAGACAGCATCTGAAGTTGACATGATCTTCTCTGTTTTATATAGAAGTGGACTAAAAAGCAGAAAACCTAAAAATATAAAATAAAATTATTCAGATTCCAACTCCTTAAGGATCTGAAACCAGCTTAATTTATACATTTTAAAGCAATTAAAATGTTTTTATTTCAAATGTGAAACAAAGATTGCCATCTTTTTTTTTTTTTTCTCTGCAGTGCGAGGGATCTGAACTCTGGACTTGTGCTTACAAGGCAAGCACTCTACCAACTGAGCTATACCACCAACTGCCTGAAACACAGATTTTTGATCATATTGTATCTCTTAACAAGTTAGGTTTCATACACTTTAAAATGCCTATTAATCTAACATGTTTTTCTTTTTAAAAAGTCAGAGTAATTGGACAAAGATAAATCTCTGAGAAAACAATCTGACAAAGAATTAAGTCAACAACAGAAAAGAATAGGAACAAAATTATCTGAACTTTCAGAAGAGCAAATAAAACCTGTCACTGTGATACACCCTATCTGTAGGTAGACTATGGCTTGATGGTTGATTAACTGCACAAGTAAATAATAATGATTACAGCATAATTACTTGCATACTTTTATAAATAGACTTGGAATTCTGTTAGAGTTAATGTTTTGTGTGTACAAATACACATGTGTTCAAATGTGAATGTATGTCACATAAAAATAATCAAATGTGTATTTGTGATTAAAAAAAGACACCATTCTCTATATTTTTGTAAGCCCAGTATTTTTTGTGTTTATCTACTCAACATGGTGCATTGCAAAATATAAAATATAGGCTTTTTTAAATTAAAAGCAAACACAGCTGTGATAGAATCAACATCCAACAAGTCGAACCTGTCAAGGATTCCCTACTATTCCTCAAATAAAAGAGAAATACTTAAATGTCACATTGAATATATCTTTTTGTTTATTTCTTTTTTTATTGTAAACAAATGGGATACATGTTGTTTCTCTGCTTCTACATGGAGTCAAGGCATACCATTTGAGTAATCATAAATTTACATAGGGTAATGTTGTTTGATTCATTCTGTTTTATTTTTCCGTTCCCCCCACCCCTCCCACCCCTCTTTACCCTCTATATAGTCCTTCCTTCCTCCATTCTTACCACCCTCCTTAACCCTAACCCTAAACCTAACACTAACCCTAACACTAACACCTCCCACCCCCCCTTATATGTCCTCATCCGCTTATCAGGGAGATCATTCATCCTTTAGTTTTTAGAGATTGGCTTATCTCACATAGCATGATATTCTCCAATTTTGTCTATTTGCCTGCAAATGCCATAATTTTATCATTCTTTATGGCGGAGTAATATTCCATTGAATATATATGCCACAGTTTCTTTATCCATTCATCAATTGAAGGACATCTAGGTTGGTTCCATAATCTGGCTATGGTGAATTGAGCAGCAATGAACATTGATATGGCTGTATATCTGTAGTATGCTGATTTTAAGTCCTTTGGGTATAGGCCAAGGAGTGGGATAGCTGAGTCAAATGGTGGTTCCATTCCAAGCTTTCTGAGGAATCTCCATATTGCTTTCCAGAGTGGCTGCACTAATTTGCAACCCCACCAGCAATGTATGAGTGTACCTTTTTCCCCACATCCACGTCAAGACCTATTATTGCTTGTGTTCTTGATAATCCCCATTCTAATTGGGGTGAGATGGAATCTTAGGGTAGTTTTGTTTTGCATTTCTCTTATTACTACAGATGTTGAACATTTTTTCATATATCTGTTGATTGCTTGTACATCTTCTTCTGTGAAGTGTCTGTTCATTTCCATAGCCCATTTGTTGATTTTATTATTTGTATTCTTGGTGTAGAATTTTTTGAGTTCTTTATATATTCCGGAAATTAACACTCTATCTGAAGTATGAGTGGCAAAGATATTCTCCCACTCTGTACGCTCTCTCTTCACATTACTGATAGTTTCCTTTACTGAGAGAAAGCTTTTTAGTTTGAATCTATCCCAGTTGTTGATTCTTGCTTTTATTTCTTGTGCTATGGGAGTCCTGTTAAGGAAGTCTGATCCTAAGTCAACAAGTTGAAGATTTGGACCTACTTTTTCTTCTATAAGATGCAGGGTCCCTGGTCTGATTCCTATGTCCTTCATCCATTTTGAGTTGGGTTTGTGCACCGTGAGAGATAGGGGATTAGTTTCATTCTTTTGCATATGGTTTTCCAGTTTTCCCAGTACCATTTGTTGAAGAGGCTATCTTTTCTCCATTGCATGTTTTTGGCCCATTGGTCTAGTATGAGAAAATTGTATTTATTTGAGTTTCTGCCATGTCCTCTATTCTGTTCCATTGATCTACCTGTCTATTTTGATACGAATACCATGCCGTTTTTATTACTATTGCTTTGTAATAGAATTGAAGAACTGGTATTGTGATACCCTCTGCTTTGCTCTTGCTACTGAGGATTACTGTAGCTATTCTGGGTTTTTTATTCTTCCAGATGAATTTCATAATTGCTTGCTCTATTTCTGTAAGGTACATCATTTGGATTTTAACTGGAATTGCATTGAATCTGTATAGCAGTTTAGGTAGTCTGGCCATTTTGACAGTATTAATTCTGCCTATCCAAAAACATGAGAAATCTTTCCATCTTCTAAGGTTTCCTTTAATTTCTTTCTTTAATGTTCTGTAGTTCTCATTGTAGAGGTCTTTCACCTCTTTTGTGAGATTGATTCCCAAGTATTTTATGTTTTTCGATGCTATTGTGAATGGGGTAGTTTTCCTAATTTCTCTATCTGAAGATTTATCACTTATGTATAAAAATGCATTGGATTTATGAGCATTGATCTTGTAACCTGCTACTTTACTGAATTCACTTATGAGATCTAAAAGTTTTCTGGTAGAATTTCCAGGTTCCTCTAAATATATAATCATGTCATCAGCAAACAAGGATAGTTTGAGTTCTTCTTTTCCAATTTGTATCCCTTTAATTTCTTTGGTCTGTCTAATTGCTCTGGCTAGAGTTTCAAGGACAATGTTGAATAGAAGTGGTGAAAGAGGGCATCCCTGTCTTGTTCCAGTTTTTAGGAGGAATGCTTTCAGTTTTTCACCATTTAGAATGATATTGGCCATGGGCTTAGCGTAGATGGCCTTTACAATGTTAAGGAATGTTCCCACTATCCCAGATTTTTCTAGTGTTTTGAGCATGAAGGGATGCTGTACTTTATCGAATGCTTTTTCTGCATCTATTGAAATAATCATGTGATTCTTTACTTTAAGTCTGTTGATATGGTGAATGACATTTATTGATTTCCTGATGTTGAACCAACCTTGCATCCCTGGGATGAAACCCACTTGATCGTGGTGCACTATCTTTTTAATATGTTTTTGTATGCGATTTGCTAAAATTTTGTTGAGAATTTTTGCATCAATGTTCATTAAGGATATAGGTCTGAAATTTTCTTTCCTTGATGTGTCTCTGTCTGGTTTAGGTATCAGGGTGATATTGGCTTCATAGAATGAGTTTGGGAGGGTTCCCTCCTCTTCTATTTCATGGAATACTTTGAGGAGTATTGGAATGAGCTCTTCTTTAAAGGTTTTGTAGATCTCGGCTGAGAACGCATCTGGTCCCGGACTTTTCTTTTTTGGAAGGCTTTTGATGACCTCTTCTATTTCATTGCTTGAAATTGGTTTATTTAAGTTGTGTATGTCCAACTCGTTCAGTTTAGGTAATTTTATGTCTCTAGAAATTTGTTAATGTCTTAGAGGTTTTCTGTTTTGTTGGAGTATAGATTTTCAAAATAGCTTCTAATTATGTTTTGTATTTCACTCGTGTCTGTTGTGATATTTCCTTGTTCATTCCGAATTTTAGTAATTTGAGTTTTCTCCCTCTTTTTCTTTGCTAGTGTGGCTAAGGGTTTATCAATTTTGTTTATTTTTTCAAAGAACCAACTATTTATTTTGTTAATTTTTCCGATTGTTTCTTTCGTTTCAATTTCGTTGATTTCGGCTGTGATTTTAACTGTTTCCTGTCTTCTACTTTTGATGTTGGTCTGCTCTTCTTTTTCTAGGGCTTTGAGCTGTAGTGTTAAGTTGTTTGTTGATTTCTACTTCTTTTGTTGAATGTGCCCCATGAAATAAATCTTCCTCTAAGTTCTGCTTTCATAGTGTCCCAGAGATTTTGATATGATGTGTCTTTGTTCTCGTTTCCTTCTAAGAATTTTTTTTTATTACCCTCCTGATGTCTTCTGTTATCCATTCATCATATAATAGCGTATTATTTAATCTCCAGGTATTGGAGAAGTTTCTGTTTGTTATTCTGTCATTTATTTCTAATTTCAATCCATTATGATCCGATAGAATACAAGGTAGTATCTCTATCTTCTTGTATTTGCTAACAGTAGCTTTGTGGCATAAAATATGGTCTATTTTAGAGAAGGATCCATGTGCTGCTGAGAAGAAATGTATTCATTCTTTGTTGGATGGTAAATTCTATATATGTCCATTAAGTCTAAATTGTTGATTGTGTTATTGAGATCTATGGTTTCTTTATTCAATTTTTGTTTGGAAGATCTATCCAGTGGTGAGAGAGGTGTGTTAAAATTGCCTAGTATTATTGTGTTGTGGTCTATTTGATTTCTGGAATTGAGAAGGATTTGTATGACATACGTGGATGAGCCAATATTCGGGGCATAGATATTTATGATTGTTATGTCTTGCTGATTTATGCTTCCCTTAAGCAGTATGTAATGTCCTTCTTTATCCCTTCTGACTAGTTTTGGCTTGAAGTCCACGTTATCTGAAATGAGGATGGATACCCCAGCTTTTTTGCTGTGTCCATGTGCATGGTATGTTTTTTCCCATCCTTTCACCTTTAGTCTATGGGTATCTCTTTCTATGAGGTGAGTCTCTTGCAGGCAGCATATTGTTGGATTTTTCTTTTTAATCCAATCTGCCAGTCTATGTCTTTTGATTGATGAATTCAGGCCATTAACATTCAGGGTTATTATTATGATTTGTATTCCCAGTCATTTGACTCATTTTTGTTTTTTGACATGATTTGGTTTCTCCTTTATTTGGCTATTCCTTTAGACTAGTTCCTCCCTTTGCTGATTTGCATCGTTGTTTTTCATCTCTTCCTCGTGGAATATTTTGCTGAGAATGTTCTCTAATGCCGACTTTCTTTTTGTAAATTCCTTTAGCTTTTGTTTATCATGGAAGGATCTTATTTCATCGCCAAATCTGAAAGTAAGTTTTGCTGAGTATAAGATTCTTGTTTGGCATCCATTTTCTTTCAGGAGTTGGTAAATGTTGTTCCAGGCACTTCTAGCTTTTAGGGTCTGGATTGAAAAATCTGCTGATATTCCTATTGGTTTCCCCCTGAATGTAATTTGATTCTTTTCTCTCGCGGACTTTAAAATTCTGTCTTTATTTTGTATGTTAGGTATTTTCATAGTAATGTGTCTTTGTGTGGGTCTGTTGTAATTTTGTGTATTTGGAGTCCTATAAGCCTCTTGTACTTGGTTTTCCATTTCATTCTTCAGATTTGGGAAATTTTCTGATATTATTTCATTGAATAGATTGTTCTTTCCTTTGGTTTGTTTCTCTAAGCCTTCCTCAATCCCAATAATTCTTAAATTTGGTCCTTTCATGATATCCCATAATTCTTGTAGATTCTGTTCATGATTTCTTACCATCTTCTCTGTTTGGTCAACTTTGTTTTCAAGATTAAGTATTTTTTCTTCAATGGCTGAAGTTCTGTCTTCCAGGTGTTCTATCCTATTGGTTATGCTTTCTATGGAGTTTTTAACTTGGTTTATTGTTTCCTTCATTTCAAGGATATCTGTTTTTTTCTTATCAGTATCTCTAACTCTTTATTGAAATGATCTTTTGCTTCTCATATTTGCTCTTTCAACTGTTGATTGGTGTGATCATTTAATGCCTGCATTTGCTCTTTCATCTCCTCCTTCAAAGCCTGCATTTGCTCTTTCATCTCCTTATTTGCTTCCCTGATTGTTTTAATTATGTACAATCTGAACTCCCTTTCTGACATTTCTTCTTCTGTTCTATCATTGGATTTTATTGTTATAGTATCTAGGTTTGTTTGGGATATTTTCTTCCCTCATTTTCTCATATTAGTCAGATACCAGTGGGAGTCTGAGATATTGCAGATTTCCTCTATTGGCTTATAGTGTCCCTGTAGATTTACAGTATATCACCTCCCAGCCTTCAGTAGCCTGAAGTCTTGGAGGAACTTGATAATGCAATGCTTCCAAAGAAAGCTGCTCCTAGCCCACTACTGGTTCCAGGACTTGGAGCTGGCTCTGTGCGGAAAGGCTCTCACTGGGCGATCTCCTCCGAGAAGCTGACCGTGAAAGGAGCCTGCCGCTGGAGGGAGCAGAGCTGCTTGGGGAAGTCCCTGGCTGCCCTGTCCTGGTCCCTGAATCTGCCTGTTGCCTGGAGCTCGCCACTGGCTCCGGGACTTGGAGCTGGTTCTGTGCAGAAAGGCTCTCACTGGGGTGCCTGCTCTGAGAAGCTGGCCATGTGGGAGGAGCCCACTGCGGAGGGAGCAGGGCTACCTGGGGAAGACTCTTGCTGCCCTGCCCTGCTCTGAGAAGCCGCCCCTATCAGGGCCTGCTGCACAGGCCGAGCTTCACCTGGTGGGGGAGACTCACCCCGTGGCTCTACTTTAGTCCGAGTCTCTCAATGCCTCCCCTTCTTGAATTCTGGATTCTGGAGTGACAGGAGATGCAGTCACCCTCTAGTCCACCAACTTGGATCGCCCCGTGGAAAGAGCCTGCTCCTGGAGGGAGCAGGGCCGCCTGGAGAATTCTCTGGCTTCCCTGCCCTGGTCCCAGAGGACATTGAATATATCTTCACCATAATTTAGCAATCTAAATTAATGTCCCCAACTCCAAAATAAGTATATTCTCCAATTTAAGGCAATCTACATCCTTTACCTTGAAATTTCTTTT
Source organism: Sciurus carolinensis (assembly GCF_902686445.1). NCBI lineage: Eukaryota > Metazoa > Chordata > Mammalia > Rodentia > Sciuridae > Sciurus > Sciurus carolinensis. The sequence continues at coordinate 88,876,052 of NC_062217.1, read as the reverse complement.
TCCTTGTTGGTTGCCCACCCACCCCCTCCTGCTCAGCATGCAAGTAACATGTATTTGTAAAAGTCTAGCTTCAATATTATTTTCTTCCCAGAAGACTGAGATCCTCCACATATATTCCTCTTCTCTCAATCCCTACTGTTATATTAAACTATGCAGCATACAATTTAATGATTATTTTTTCTATTTTTCATATATGATCCTTTTTATATCTCCAAGTAATGCATAATTCTCTTGGATGCAATCATCAAACTGATTCTTCTTCCCTCTTTTCCAGCGTGTATAAAATGGAAACAAAAGTTAACATCTCAAACATGCCTATCGAATCATGGATTGTTGATTGAGATCTTCTATATAAAGTCAGATCAAGAACAAAGGCTCCCAGGCAGGTCTTTCCCAGGTAATCCCATCTACTTATTTTTCTCCCACTTTTTTTTTTGTCTTTTAATTTTTTACAGACTGTATTTTGATTCATTGTACACAAATGGGGTACATCATTTCATTTCTATGGTTGTACAAGGTGTAGATTCATACCATTTGTGTAATCATACATATATATACATAGGGTAATGATGTCTGTCTCATTCCACCATTTTTCATACCCCCCTCCCTCTCATTTTCTTCTACATAATCTAAAGTTTCCCCATTCTTCTCTCACTACTGACCTCCCCACCCCCATTATATAATTCTCCACTTATCAGGGAAAACATTCTGCCTTTGGGTTTTTTGGGATTGGCTTATTTCACTTAGCATGATATTCTCCAATTCCATCTACTTTTGTCTTCAATTTGGAGGACAGAGAGAATCCTTGAGTCACATGCCTAATTTCTTCAGTATCCTCTGTAAATCCATAAAGTAAGCTTTTGATCCTTTCAAGGAACCAACATAATTTGTTATTTCCACATTCCCACAGTGCTGGGGACTTGAACCCGGGCCTCCAGCATGAGAGGCAGGCACTCTACTAGGTGAGCTATATGGCCTGCCCCTTCAACATAATTTGTAATTGATCTTTTGCTTTCTATAGAGAAAGCTTTCCTGACAATGAATCTTCCAGTTTTAGCATCTTTTACAATATTGATAAAATAAGAAGAGTTTTCCAAATCATCCAGTCTTGGTTCTTTAGGCTTCATATATCTTTCCCCAATTCATCTCTTTTTTTTTTTCTCCCATTTTAGTATAGCTGGATGGAGAAACCAGGCTTTGCTTTCAACAAATACCTCATATAAATGTCCAAGTTCATTGCTTTTCAGTTGTATTGTCAACACAACTGTAGTACACAGCTTAAGTAACTTTCTGCCTTTGTATAAAAAGTATCCCTCTTCCTCCATTTCTTAGTAACATATCTTCACTCTTCCTATGAACCCTTGCAAGCAGTCTTTAATGTTCATTATTTCTACCAACAACCTTTGTGATGATTTAATCTTTCTCTAGGATGCTATGGGTTTTCACTATTGTGGTTCTTGCTTTCTATGCGCTCACACAAACTGTCATTAGCATCCATATTTCTGCAAACAGTTGATGTAAGACACAGTCATTTCAATCATGCTTGTCAAAATTCTTCCAGGCTCTACCCAGAATCCAACTCCACTCCAGGGGCATATTTATCTTTCAGATAATTGTTAAAGCAACACCCCATTTCAGAATACTAAAATCCACATTCATTTTCTTTCATGATTAAAACAGATTACCACAAAATTAGTGGCTTAAAACAATTGACTGTCTTATAGTTAGAAAGGTCATTAGTCCAAAATTCGTTGGGAAGGCTGTAGTTCTTCTGAAGGTCTACTGGAGGATCTTCCCCTTTGCAACTGCAAAAGACTGTCAGCCTTCCTAGGCTTATGGCCCTATATCCCTTTAACCTCTGCTTCTGTCTTCACAGTCTCATCTATCCCTGACCCTATTGCCTCCAGTTTATAAGAACCTTTGTGATTATGTTAAGTTCATGCAGACAATTGAGTATAAATTCCAAATTCTAAGATTCTTAAGTTAATCCACCTGAAAAGTCTCTTTTGTTATGGAAGGCAAGATTTACAGATTTTGGAGATTAGGACTTGTATATTTGGGGGGAACCATTATTCAGGCTATCATAAAGTTGTAGAAAATATTTCCTTTATTATGCATAGAATTATTTCAAAAGTTAAAATGAACTAACAAATGTAAAACACTTGAAAATTCCTGGCCTGTCTTATGTACCTAATTAAAATATATATATGGACTTGGGTTTAAAGAAAGCAGTTTTAATCTCAGTCTTGACACTATGTAAATTGGTTGTATTTTTGTTTTACTCCTGTTATCCTGATCTTTAAAATTAATGGAGTGGCATTAAATATCTCACAGAGATTTTATCAATATTATATAAAATAATTCAAGTAAATTGATTCAGCAGTGTCTGCTACAAGCATGTGCACAGAAAAATATTATTAACATCCTCAACATTATACCCAAATATAATTTGTGGTTTCCTTACTCTAATTCCAGTAAATATAAATAGTTCATATTCCAGACAGCATTTATCCAACAAGCATAAGAAATTATGGAAAAAATAAGTAGGTAAACTTTGCTTTTTATTACCTCCCATCCTTTCCTTTCAAAGTTCAGCTCATTCTATTTGCTGGACTTTTTATTTTCCTCTTTTACCCCCCTATTTGCACATATCATTCTTTACCATAATAGATTATTTAACTATTCAGTAGCTTAATCATTATTACCCATCTTAAGGTTCACTAGGGCAGAGGCTTTAGTTCATTTTGCTGATTGCCATACCCCAACTTCAAAAAGAGTGCCTGGCACATAGTATGTAATCCATAAATACTTGCTAAATGAATAGGTTTGACCCTTCAAAATTCACATTTCTTAAGCTCTTATACAGAAATGACTCTCCAAATTCAGGTTTACCAAAAACTACTTCATGGACTGGATGTATAGTCAATGATCACATTTATGCAGTATAAAAGTATCTTATACTTTTGTGTCATTTTTGAGTTAAAGTGGTTTTAGTTATAAATAAAAGAATAACCACTAGATGTTTTTTTTTTTTTTAATCACTCTGAATTGAGGTTGGAAATAGCCAGAAAGGGTTAACTCTTAGCTAACTCATTGACCAGAAATGACAGTGTCTATGGATATGAGGTAAAATTTAGGTGTCTGATTTTATACCAGAAAAGAAAAGGCTATAAATTCTTATATTATTTAGTTTCCACACACATATTGCACAACAGTAGCTTTTTCATCTCCATCCTCTTCTATGTAGAAAATATTACTTTCCTTTACACTTAGCTTAAATATCTTGGGCTTGTAGCTGGGACTGAGTCCTTCCTTTTGTTATTGACAATATCTTCAAGTTTATTAGCATCCTTTTCCTCATTTGTTTTATCTTTCTTCACTTTCAAATGTGCCTTGTTTTGTTGGAAGAATATTTCAAATTTTACCAACATTAAAAAGGGTGAAGAGTCTTAAAGAAAACTGGGGGTTTTATGTCAAAAACATTTCTCTGAACACCTGTGAATTGTTGAATTTAATTGGGTTACAGCTGGAACAGACTGCGAAAAGCAGGGTGCAGGTTGGTATTTCCAAACAGGGCATACATTAACATTGCCCTGACTTTGCTCTAACAGGTTGCAGGGCAGAATGGTCATGAATGAATCAGGCTAAGTTACGACACTAATACTCTCTTCTCTATCCTATTATCTACATCTGTTGTCAAAACAGGGTTAGGGAAATGTTTAAATGATTGGCAGTACTTAATAAGTTAACTCTCCCAATTTTATTACCATTTCATTATGGTCATTACCCTAAATTTAAGCAATAAAATGAAATTATAGAATCTCAGCAAGCAGTATAGAGTGGTCAGGAATACAAAAACAGGTAGTTAAAAAAATATACTCAGTAGGGTTACCAGGCAAAAGCTAAAGGCTCAATAATTATGAACTAACATTCTGTGTGAATATGTGCCTTTTTTAAGAATGTGGTTTTTCCAGTATTACTGAAAATTGCTTCCATGGAGATTCTATGTCATAATTGACTAAGAAAGAAAAATGAACACAAATATGCAGAGCAATAGACCATAGAGACCAATTTGCCACACAAAGATCCTTTAAAAAATATCTCAGAAATTGCTGTGTGGTCATGGGAATGAGCTTTTGGAAAAGTAGTGAGAGAAGTCATGATTCTTAAGGATTGAGTTTTCACAGACCAATCTCTGTGTCTTACATTTCACAGACCAATCTCTGTATCTTACATCATTAATCTAAAAATCAGGAATGTAAAACTTTTTTATGTACTAGTTCCTAATGAAGTTTTAAGCACTAAATCACATTTGAAACTAAAAATCTTTTAAATACTTTATCGTTTTAATTATTTATTTCTTTATGCTTTAATTAGTGTGCCATAATTATATATGATATTGAGTTTTTTTTGACAGAATCATACACTCATGGAAAATAATTTATTTCACTTCAGTTCCCAGTAATTCCTCTTTTCTAAAATCTTCCTATAAAAGGTACAGCTGTAATGGAGGTTGCAGAGTTGTTGAAAGGCTAGTGTTGAATTCAAGTAGAGGATTCATAGTAGTGTCATGGTTAGTTCTAAGTAGTAACAATATTTTTGCCCAGAAAAGAAGTTCTGATTTCTTAAAAGGAAATCAGAAAACTTTACACATTCATCATTTGTTTTTATGGGCTCTTTGCTCTAACTGATCTGGTCTTTCTTTACTTCATAAAATTGCTTTGTCTCTGCCTTCTTTCTCATTTTATTCATTGTATTTTTGTTGTCTTGAACTACCTATATTCTTCCCCATAAGTTAAGCATGGGGCTCAAAGAATTTATGCTGGACATTTTGAATAATGATTAATAATGATTAATGTCTAATTATTCATATGTATATATAAACATATACATATAGCTACTTATTACATTGTGATATATATGTATATGTATACTTAAGATATAATTTTAGGGTAATTTAAGATGCTAATTTTAGGGTAACTTGTCAAAATCTCCATTGGCTAAATGAATTGGGGTCACTGGTATGGGAGAATAATATTAACAGGAAAGTCTCCCTTAAAACATTTGATAGATAACAATCTTCTTATTGTTTACCCTTTTATGCAGAATTCCTATGTGTTGTGCTGAGGTAAGACATGCACGACCTTCTATGCTGCTGAGGTAAGACATGCATAACCTTCTGTGCAAGCTACTTACTGCTGAGCACATCATCCCAACTACATTTAGTGACATAGCAATGATTTTAACTATAGTATAAATAGATTCTTCTAAAAACAAGGGTAGTCATTCTTATGTTTGAACAGTAAGTGAGATATGGCATTATGTCAGCTGGTCATGGATGTCTAGGGAGATAAAACACAAGAACAGTTGACCTTATTTCTGGAGCTGGCAAGTTTTTTGATCTACATAGAACATGTGTGGAACTGTGAGCCCCATTACATAGATGTCACTTAATTGAAAATATGTAAAGTACTCAAATCACTGAGCCCAATCCTAAGTCATGGCTTAATGAAAATGACAGACATCTCTAGCAGATAATCATGTCAGAAGGAGCATCTGTCAGAGTTCATTTTTGTTCTGTTCCATCAGAATACCTGAGACTGGACAATTTATAAAGAACAGAATCTTATTTTTTTCCAGTTCTGGAGGCTACAAAATATTCAAGTTGCTGACAGGTTAGGACCTCATCTCTCTGTTTCCAAGATGGCACACTGGACACTGCATTCCTTCAGAGAGGAAAATACTATGTCCTCAAATGGCAGAATTTGATAGCAGAATTAATTCCTTCATGAAGGCAGAGCTCTTGTGATCTAAACACCCCCAATGAAACACACCTCCTGACACTATTACATTGGGGTTAAGTTTTAATACATCAATTTTGAAGCTAGAGTTATATGAACAAAAACTTAAAGTAGTATTGGATTAAAACCATAAAATAACATCCAGACCATAGAAACAAGTAACTACTATAAATATGGTTGGACAATAATAAGACTAATACAATTATGAAAAAGAAGGAAAATAATACAGATGAGAGATTTATAAATTAACATAAAAGAACAGTCTTGAAATATGATATGCTAAATATTTAAGTACTATCAGTTAATACTAAAGTTCAATAAATGCTTTGTGATAAATGAGATGAGGCATACATTAAATACTAATAATTTGTTAAATTTTCCTGAAGTGAAGAAGAAATCTGAATTCTAGAGGTATCAGGGTTAAAAATAATACCAAAAATGTCCAATGAGACATATTGGGAATATGATATTGATCTAAAATTTCGAGATAGTATATACCAGGCAGTCAGCATGAAAAGTAAAAAAAAAAAAAAAAAAAAAACAAGGGATACAATTTAAGCTGGCCTCAGACAGTTCATGATAACCTTCAAACTACATGACAAATATATGAAATACCCTCACTGAAAGGGGAGAGGGTAAAATGATTCACCTAAGCAATTTTGGAAACTAAAACCACCCACAATAGTTGAAAAAGGTGTTTTTCAAGGGGATAGGGGTTATAACCTCTAACATATACCCAAAATTCAGTACTGAACGAAAGGATGGGATAAGATAATTCTGGTTTCTCAGTATGAGAGTGAGAGGAGAGGAGAGGAGAAGCCACAGTGATCTGTGTGATACTGGATTACGGTTATATGTCTACATTTGATTTGCAATTTGGTATACATAAACATGTCTTCTTTCTCTATCACTTCAGTTAGTCAAAAATCAATGGCATTCCAGTATCAGAGAGCCCTGTCGTGTCCAGGTCTTGGTTTTTAATAATTCTCCAATAAAAGGAACCATAACTCCTTGAAAAATGGATTATTCCAGGACTGGGGCATAGAATATGCATGAAGAGGCTACAATATTCTCTAATTCCAGAGAGTAAAGAAGTCCTAAAACACACACATATAAACACATTATTGAGTATATCAAAGAATCACAGGAGTCAAGAGTTTTCTATAATCAAAACTAGAACAATTTGAACAATAAAATAAAGTAGTATTTGATTAAACCTATATAGAATACAATAAAATGATCACAAGTTCATAGTTGTACAAAGAAAGGCTTGAAAAAAATAAGAAAATCACCTAGACAATTTCCAAGATAAAATTATCACAAATCATTTATTTACTTTTACGGAAATAAATTTTATCTCCTACAAAGTGCAGCTTTGAATGGAATTTTTCTTCCAAAGAACAGAGCGTGGAAACAGAAGAAGATGTCCTCACAGATGAGAAGCATGGCAAACACTACCCCAGCAGACTCGCCTGGCTAGTCAGGTGATTAATATTGACATCAATAATAAACTGTGCTGATAGAATCCACCCCTGATATAACATATGAAAATGATGCTTTAGCTCTGAAAAAATAACAGACAAACCCCTTCTTTTTTTTTAAGTCATCCATTACATTTATTTAAAGTGACTGATTTTGTAATGGGCTTCTCATTTTTGGTATGTTGTCACCTTAACCCATTTGTACATTAAAAAAATACAAAAAATGTGTATAGAAAACTGTATATTTTCTTATTTACATTATAGAATGCTATTACATTATTTTATATTCCCAAAGTTTATCTTCCAAAATTCAAGACCTCACAAATTCAAAGATGATCACACACATGCAGTGTATCACTAAATTTCATTCGTTCTTGATTATATAGCATGTTACCAGTGTCTAAAAATATAATTTATACAATGTCTTCTAACATGCTTTTCAGTAAAATGACTCAACACCTATGCACATATTTTTAAAAGTAACTGGTTTTCTTTCTTTTTTAACATCAGAGCATTGTAGTTTTACATATTGTTGGGTTCATTTTGACAAAATCATCTATGCATGGCCTTTGATTTTCTCCATTTTAGTATCCATTTCCCCCCTCTCCAAACCCCTTCTTTAAAGTCATTAAAAGAAGATGAAACTCTTCTCATGCTGCCATTATTTATCTGATTTAGTATGTTAATTCCATCTTAAATTCTTCATTGTCACATAAAGATTAAAACATGAAAATCATTGTGAGATCATTTAAATTTATTATTTAACTCTAAGCAAAAATAAATTATACCTTTTAAAAGTTCAATGAGTTATCCTTCATTAGAGGCAAAGAAAGATGTAGTAGTATGTAGAATATAGGCATTTATAGCAAGAATAGTTTAATGCTTGAATTTGCAGAAGATGAGAGATGTTCATCTAAAGTTCTAATTATTCTAAACAGTACAAATAATGGGCAAATGAATTAGAGTTGACATACCTTAGCTCTATGAAATTTATATACAAATTACATTTGAATTGCAATATATGCTATTTTTTAATTTTATGTTCTGGGGGTAGCATAACAGTGGGGTACATAACAATGTCTCCCACTATAAGTTACCAAATGCAAGGAAAGAGATTTTACAGAATATACAGATGTCAATGAGAGCTGAAGAATGGGACCAGGAACATATGTGCTAATATCCTCACTAAACCTTTGATATCCAGACCAAAAACAACTTTATGGCTTAAACAAGGCTTGAGAAATGGAGGGCAAGTTTGACCCATCTCTATTTTAAAACATGCCACCTCATTGTTGTTTCATATTTATATTTCCCCTCTGTTATTTCTTCCTCAAAAATTATTTCTACTTTTCCTTATCCAAAGAGGCCCAGTGATTGATTGAAATTGCCTAGCCTTCTTGTGATCAAGCTGGGAGTAGTCAGTTCTCCTGACCAACTGCACTGTGTGTTGCCCTTGGCTCACCATTTCTGGAGGGAGCATTAAGATTCTCTTCCATAATCACTTTTTTGCCCCGGACTAGCTTTGCAATAGCTTTAAAAGAACAGATATGCCAAAACCAAAACCAAAAGAGAAAGATGTGCATTTGAAGAGAGGGGTTAATGCCAGATTTTTCTTATAAATACATTTTGGAGAGAAGTCTGTAAATAAGTCCAAGAAGTCCTAGAATTTATTGAAAAGGTGAGATTGTGTGTAAGAATACACTAGTTGCACATGAGAAAATTATGGAACTAAAATACTGTAGTTTGATTTGTCAGAAAAGAAACAAAAGAGAGAGAACACGTTTCTTTTGCACAGTCTGCTAGTGAAAGTAGTACTGGAAAGGAAAAGAGAGGGAGGGAGAGAGAGAGAGAAGGCGAAGAAAGGGAGGGACAAACACCCCATTCATTGAGAGGAGACAATCCCAAGAGATCAAGATGACACCAGCTAATGCTCTAAGGGTGAGAAGCAGCCACACACTGCCTGGTATGTAGAAGACTCTTAATGTGACTCAAGACGGGATTGAAGAGAAGCAAGCAACTTCGATAACTGAGTCTGGAAAGCAATTACTTTACTGAATTCATCAAATCAAATGCACTCATTATAGAAGCACATTCATTAGAAACCCATTACACATATGTAGATCTCTACAGGAGACAAGCCTGAGAGCAAATGTCAAAGGACAAGTACCAAAATCTTCTAAATACTCAGACCAAACTCTAAAATGTGGACAAAGCTGTATTCAGTTCTCACATGCATAAGCACTGCTGCAAACTAACACAGATGTTCATGTTAGTCCTGTGATTAAGTGTGGTGAGACTATTTCATTTTATATTTTTATTACTGAATTATCAATACATATGTCATTGGGATTCACTTTAAGCTAATTATATAAGATTGGAATTTAATTTGCTCTAACTCAGTCCCTTCTACTTCCTTTTTCTCTCTTCTCCTCCTTCCCCCTCTTGCCTTTACTCTACTCTGTTTTTCTTGTACTTATCTATAGGTTTTTTTATTAGTGCTTTATAAATATACATTAAGGTAAAATTCACTGTGCTATATTCATATATGTACACAGGACAGTCAGGTCAATTTTATTCTGCAACTCCTCCCATTTCCCATACCGCCTTCCTCCCTCTTAAACCCCTTCCTCGATTTCACTGATCTCTCTTTTATTTTTGGGGGATTCCCCCACCCTTTCCCCTTATTTTGATCTAGCTTATGCATATGAGAAAAGCATTCATCCTTGACTTTCTAACCTCGCTAATTTTACTTAGCATGATGGTCTTTAGTTCCATTCATTTACCAGTAAACAACATAATTTCATTCTTAATGACTGACTAAACTTGTATCATGCATATATATTTTTTTTCTTTATCCATTCATCTATTTGTGGGCTAATGATTGGCACATAGGTTGGTTTCATAACCTCACCATTGTGGTTTGCGCTGCTATAATCAATGATGTGGCTGTATCACTACGCTTGGTGATTTCCATTCTTTTGGATAAATATCAAGGTGTGCAATAGCTGGGTCGTATTTTGGTTTTATTCCTAACTTTATTTATTCCTAGCTTTATGAGAAATCTCCTACTGTTTTCCACAGTAGTTGCAATAATTTGCATTCCTATCAACAACATATGAGCGTACTCTTTCCCCCACATCCTCACCAGCACTGTTATGATTTATATTCTTGATAATTGCCATTATGACTGGAGTGAGATAAAATCACAGTGTAGTTTTAATTTGCATTTCCCTGATTGCTATAGATGTTGAACATTTTTTATATATTTATTGGTCATTGTATTTCTTCTTTCGATAAATGCTTTTTTTGTTCTTTAGCCCTTGTATTAATATGTTCTTTTTTTGTGTTAAGGATTCTTAACTTTTTATATATTCTGTATATTAATATACTGTCTGAGGATTAGGTGGCAAAGATCTTTCATTCTGTAGGCTGACTCTTCACACTCTTGTTTCCTTTGCTGTGCAGAAGCTTTTATAATTTGATGCCATCCTTTTTATTGGTTCTTGGTTTTATTCTTGCATTTTAGATATTTTGTTGAGAAAGTCAGTACCTGTGCCAATATGACAGTGTTCAGCCTACTTTTTCTTCTACCAGGTACAGAGTTTCTCAACTGATTCACAGGTTGTGATCCACTTCAAACTGACTTTTGTGCGGATGAGAGATAGGATCTAGTTTAATTTTTCCATATACATGTATTGACTTTTCCCAGTGCCATTTGATAAATATGATGCCTTTTTCTAACGTATATTTTTGGCTACTCTGTCAAGTATCAGATAACTATATGTATTTGGATTTGTCTATGTCTTCTGTTCTATTCCTCCTTTCTTCATCTTTGCTTTGGTGCCAGTACCAAGGTGTTTTTGATATTACATCTAAGTAGTATAATTTGAAATCTAATATTTTGATGCTTCCAGTATTGCTCTTCTTCCTCAGAATTGCTTTGGCTCTTCTGGGTCCCTTATTCTTCCAAATGAATATAAGAACTATTCTTTTTTTCTACTTCTGTTTTGAATTTAATTGGTATTTCAATAGGGGTTTCATTGAATCTGTAAATGCTTTTGGTAGTATGGCCATTTCAATAAAATTGATTCTACTTTTCCAAGAACATGGCAGATATTTCCATGTTCTGAGGTCTTTAAACATTTTCTTTCTTCAGTGTTCCACAGTTTTCATTGTAGAGGACATTCACTCCCTTAGTTAGATTTATTACCAAGTTCTTTTGCTGCTGTGAATTTTTTGTGTGTAAGTGTTGTAGTTTTCCTGATTTCTTAGCAGATTCATTATTGGAGTATAGTAAGCGAATTGACTTATGTATGCTTATTTTGTTTCTGCTACTTTGCTAAATTTGTCAGCTCTGGAAGTCCTCTGGTAGAGTTTTGGGTGCTTCTAACTATAGAATCATATCATCAGCAAATGGAGAAAATTTAACTTCTTCTTTTCCTCTTCATATCCCTTTAAATTCCATCTCTTACCTGCTTGCTCTGGCTAGAGTTTCAAGTATTGTGTTGAACAAGAGTGGTAAGAATGGACATCCTTTTTACTCATTTTGGAGGAAATGTTTTCAGTTTTCCTCTGTTCAGTAGGGCATTGACCTTGGGTTTGTCACATAAAGCCTTCACAATGTTGAGGTTTCTTTCACTTGTTGCTTTAGTGTTGAACATAAGTGGGTACTGGGCTTCGTTGAATGGTTTTCTCTGCATCTGTTGAGATAATCATGGGATTCTTATCCTTAACTTTGTCTAGTATATTACATTTATTAATTTTCATATGTTGAACCAAACTTGCATCCATTGAATGAAACCCACTTGATTATAGTACACTATACAACAAGATAGTATACTATCTTCTTCATGTGTTTTTGAATGTGGTTTGCCAATATTTCACTAAGGATTTTTCATCTATATTCAACAGGAATATTGGTCTGAAGTTTTCTTTCTGTGGTATGTTTTTGTCTGGTTTTGGTATCAACATTTATTGTTACTTTTGTTTTGATAGTTACCATTCTATTTGGTGTGAGAAGAAATCTCAGTGTAGGTTTCATTTGCATTTTTCTAATTGTTAGAGATATTGAACATTTTTTCATATATTTCTGAACCATTTATATTTCTTCTTTTCTTTTGCCTCTTTATTAATGCTTTAAAATATTAGACAAAATACAATCAGATGGGATAAGGACACAATATCAAATACTAGGAAAATAACTCTCAAATCAAAATGAATAATAATACATTTAAGATCAGTATGGAGGTTGGAGCTATTTCTAGTAATCCATGCCAAGGTGGAGAAAATCTTATTTAGTCTTTCTGGTTTAGATTTCATCAGTATTTGAGACCCTTAGAAGAAAACCATAACTCTTCAACTATGGATTCTCCTAGAGGTGATAGAGTACAGGGGCAACTTCTTTAGTTACCATGAATTTCTCACAAGCCGATTTTTGTTTGTCATCTCACGTACCTGAGACTGCATTCTCAGAAGGGGTTGTGTTGATCCATTGACTGTTTCTTTTCAGTGCAGAAGCATAGGATGCAGGGCTCAGGGATGTTGCTCAGACTACTGTGGGATACTGTGCAGTCACTACCTTCCATAGAGTGTCCCAGAGTCTGGTGGCTGTCTGCATCTGAGTTCTCACTGCCTACAATTATGGTTCATGTATGTTGCTCCCCTCTGCTGACTAAGATAGAGATTGATGCCCTCCACCCCCACATCTGAGTTCTCACTGCCTGTGCCTGTGACTGATTTGTGGGCATCCACCCCTGTCTTTGCCTGATCTCTTCCAGAGGTTGTGTTGAGCATTGACTTAGGACCAGCACTTCCCTGGGAGTGATTGGCTTTTGGGTTTGTTCCATTTCACTCCACTTGTCTATGATGAGGGGGAGGAGGTTTCAATAAATTTCTGCTAGCAATGATCATTCTATAAGTCCCATTTAGATGGATTATTGTGATATCCCGTTTCAGAGGTATTTCTTCTGGTTTGACTTGTTATTACCTGAAGGTGGGGAGAAAATGTGCTGAATTAATTTCTTCTAGGGTAGCTATGTACTCTGCAAAAGAGCTGCCATGGCTTGTGGCTTTCAGACCACAATTTGGGTTAAACTGCTTGATATCCTTCACTGATTATTGTTGTTCCTGTTGCATTTTTACTTGGTTTGTCTTTCTTTTCAGCTGTTTTTAAGGAAATAAACTTCTGGGTTTTTCTTCTCCTTCTTTCTCTCTTTGTTACTGCCCCCCATGCACAAAGGTACACTACCCTGGCCAGATTTTGGGGTCAAGGAATTTTATACTTATTTTCTGTCCAGTAACCAAAATCCAAGCCTCTTCAAGTCTTAAACTGTCCAACATTGAGTTTTAGAGTATTTATTGGTCATCCACATGTCTGGTCTGCTGTTCTTTAACTGCTTCCTTTCTGGTCTGAGGAGGCATTGGGGTATGCTACCTAGATCCACTCCACCATATTCTCCTCCTGATGAGGCCATTTATATATTATATTATTTTAAGAAAAACTTGTATTTCATTGCTTATAAATCTGATTGTTTTAAAAATTTAATGAGCATTTTCTATTTGAGAACACTATTTAAAATACTTCCCATATACTGAATTTTAGAAACTTAAAAAGAACAAGTTAAAAAATAATGGTATTGTTTCTTTCACAGAGGGTAAGCTGAGGCAGGTACATTAAATAAGTTGTCCATATTCATGTCACAATTAAGGCAAACCAGGAGTTGAAGAAGGCAGTATGCTACTTCAGTAAACTCACCTAGAACCTGAAATGTCTACCACCCTGATTCCTGTGGGTTATGTTAGTGAAGAACTTATTGATTCACATCTTACTTCCCTTAGAGACATATCTTTTTTTCTTTCTTGAGGCTTTGGATTTTGCAAATATTCAATTTGGATCACCTGATTGAGCTAGGCTCTGAGTGAGCAAGTTTAAAGTGTAAAAGCATGAAAATGGCCCTGTCCTGCTACCAGTCAATAAGAATTAATCTCTTATCAGTGCCCTGAAAGAGGAGAACATAGGTTGGAAGGACTAAATTATCAGCAAGAGAGTTACTATCATTTAATAAAAACTATTCAAAAACTGCAAATATTTATTTGCCCTACTGACATGGAATCCAGAGTTCAAGTCTCTCAATTTTTTTGTATAATTTCCCCTCCTCAATATTTATTCTTAGCCAGGTATGGTGGCACATGCCTATAATCCCAGGATCTTGGGATACTGAGACAGAAAGATCACAAGTTTGAAGTCAGCCTCGGCAACTTAGTGAGGCCCTCAGCAAGTTAGTGAGACTGTCTCAAAATTTTTAAAAAGATGATAATGATAATAAAAAGGGCTTTGTATATGGCTTAGTGGTAAAGTGCCCCTTGGTTAAATCCTCAGTACCAAATAAGTAAAAATATATATATTCTTTACATTATGTTTGTTTATATACAGTTATATAAATTTTTATATAATATATAAAATATATTTAAGATTATTTAAATACATTGTATATTTATATACATAAATATAGCTATATATTATATACACATATATTCATTTTTTGAAAATTAAGTCTTGGTATATTTTGGGTTATTTCACTGGACGTATAATTTAAAAGCAAAGCATGTGAAGACACAAACTTTGCGGGGGCATCCGGAATTCCATCCAGTGCTTGACAAAGATCCTCTGGAGGATGATTGCAAAGGCTCATCCTAAAAGGAATTGCCGGATGTTTTGCTCCGGAGCATGGTGTTTTCTCTGCTGTGTTTTTCTGATAATATATTACTCATTTCAGTCTGAACGGATTGCTTAAGGGGATGAAGGGAATACAACAAAAATTCTAGAAAATATTACCTACAATCTGAAAAACAATGGGTCTTTACCATTAACAAAATTAAAAATAATTTTGCAACCGTGCAATGAGTCCCTGAAAGCCTCTGGAGAAAATAGTTGTAGATCTGCCTTTGTCTCCAACAGGCTGGTTAAATTTTAACGATGGTTTTGTTCATGTGTGATGGTGAGGTAAGAGAATAAGGTTTCATAACATTCCTTCCTTCCTACAAAGAATATGTCACCCCTATAATAAACGTTGGTACACAATTACAATTGAGACCGCTGCCCTCCTGTACCCCTTAACTCAGCAATTCAGATATTAACCAGATGGACCTAGTAGAGATAGTCACATGAGATTATTTGTCTATTGTTTTAACCACGAGAATATTAAGAATAGTTTTAGGTCACATAGAGTTTAGATAATAATAGTTTGATATTTTTAAAACAATTGTGAATAGGTAAGGATAATCTGTAAGGTTACTGTTTTCTCATAATTTTCTGTTCCTTGTTAAAAACAATTTCTGCCTGTGCTTTGAAAACTTCTTTAATATTAACCACAAGACTGCCATTATAGCCTGAAGAAAACTGTATATAAACCCAGCCCTCCCCAGAATAAAGTGGGATTGATTGCACCAGAACTAGAGTCTGTGTCTTTCATTCTCCATCCATCGCCGACGCTGTCTCCCCGCGCCCCGTTTACCGGTGTGGAACCCATGGACTCCTGCTAGGGCTGGACCCCGGCAAAACTTCTTCCTCTACCAAAAGACAAACATATAATATTATACATAATATATAAATGTTCCAAGATCCTATGCTAAGATCAAATATGTTTGAACAGGTAAAACAAGATGCAGTAAAGATCACTTAATATTTAAGAAACAACTACAAACCCTTATAAATTGGAGTAATTATTAATTTACTCAATGCCTATTAAATATGTTTGGTCAGCTTTTATTAAGTTCTTATTATTCTCTCCAGAATGAGACTAAGGTTAGTGAAAACTTCAAGAGCAGTGATACTCTTTCTTCAAGGACTTTGTGATGTGAGTGTGTATATAAGGCACAAACTTAAGAAACAGGCATAAATTATTTACTATAAGAATGAAGGGTCTACATTAATCAGAAATGCCATCAACATAAACTTTTAATTCCCTATCTAAAATTCTCTCTCAAAATTATTAGTTTAGAGTATCTCTAAAGCACTCAAACTCTTAACATTATATGATTACAGAAACGGCAAGGGAGTCACATGGTATAGAATACAACACATTGGAAAAAGATCAATTCTGTCCAAAGCTCTAAGTTCACCAACCTCTTTCTCTTTTCTTCTGCCCTCCTATTTTGAGAATATTGGCCTATAGATTTTAATCAAATATCCACTGAAGTAATACAAAATAGATCTTTTGCATTTTATGGAATGTTTTATTTTTCTGGTGCCTAAAAATATTACATTAAAAACTGTATTAAGTTCCCCATACTTTGAACAGAAAGAATCACCCTCAAGGGTGAAAAATTTTTCAGTATTCACTGAGTAGTTGAGAAAAGAAAAATATGCTACCATTCATGCCACCCCTTTATCGCTCAACTAATATAAGGAATATGCTCAAAGTCAATCAAATATTTGTGAGAATACTGATTCCTAAAGGAAGGTTATTCCTCCTATTATGCTCTACTTTGGATAGGAAATGGCAAGGATCTTCCTCCCCCATAAGAGGGCATAATCATTTGTAATGATAATTTAGGAACTTTTCAGTGTCCTTCTCTGTTAAGCATTGCACCTGTGGACTTTCCAAGTGTCTGAGACCTCTGATGAATGTGGAGATGAAGGAAGTAGAGAGACTATATTGGTGGGGGAAAGTGCAATTGCTCTTTGATGTGGCTCAAATAAAGATTTCCTTCATTGTCAATTGCACATTATTTGAAGAAGCTGGACTTGGTCCACCTTCTTTTAATATGTGAACAAACACGAAAGTAAGAACAATAAAATTACTCAGCAAATGAGTGAATAAATGGTATGTGCAAAAAATGAAGAGCTATGTAGCCTCTGTTCACTGCTCCAGATTCAGTTTTAAGTTTTCTCTGGGATATGTTGTACTGCTTTGTACAGGTTCTAACACCCTAGTATCCACATGGGATTCTCTCTTAAGAAGCATTTGTAGGGTGTAAGAAGGTGGGTGGAGAGAAATGTCTCCCATACCTTCTTTGCCAGCAACTGTAATCTTGTCCCTAAGCCTCATCTCCTGTTCAGAAGCCTTTCTTCAATGACTAAAGCCAAGACCCCACTAGATAATTCCACCTGCACAACTCTGACTTTCACTGAAATTTATTAACTCTGTTTCTTTGACTTGTTCTTCAGGAGTAGTAACAGTTTCCAGATATTATTCTCTGGATGGGTCGCCAACACTTTTTGGCACACTGATGCAACACAGAGGTGTGTAAATAATTCATTAATTTTTCATTACTCTATGCTGGGAATCTGATTCAAAATTTTGATGTTATGAATCATATTTATGTTTAGTGAATAGACTGAGAAAAACAGGAAGATGAAAAGAAATTGAACCTTTGAGGACTGAAAGCTGGAACCACAGGGTCCTCAAAATAACTCAATAGTACCTTGTCATTATGCACTATGTTAAACTAGTTCTTTTTATACAGGGGAACAAGTCCAGTTATTTAGATACATTTTTCAATCTTTCTGTTCCTCGTGCAATAGCAAAGAAAAAGTAAAGGAAAGAGAATAGGTCAGGGAATAAGAAATTATCCTACCCCCATTCCAATCCCCTCTTAAGACTGCAAGCTGCTGAAGTCGCCGCACTACTTAGACTAAAATAGAAGGAAGGAAGGAGAATTGCTTTCGATGGGATTTACAAATGAACAAGAGTGGATTTTAGAACTGAAATGACATGGTTTGAATAGTCTCAAGTGACTGGCATGAAATCTAGCAATAAAATTATTTTTAAAAAATTAGTGCAGAGAGGGTTTATATAGGAGATTTGCCAAGTAGTTAGTAGAAAAATAAAATGATTTCTTATAAATCTATTATACTAAATGTGGTATGCTTTGGCCAATCTGGTATAGGCTTAATCATGTAGTAATAATGTATAACTATTACATTTAAACAGCTCAACTCTTGGAATATGACCATGGGAATATATGATGGCTTCTTTCCATCTATTTGACTATGGTCAGTAGCACTAGATTTTTCTCATTTCCTGGATAAAATTGGTAAGACACATGTTTAATGCTCATGCTAAGATAAATCCTGTTACACTGGTTACTTTAAGACACAAACCACTCTCAAATTTTCAAATAAATTGTGTCCTCAGAATAATCCAAACTTACAACTTGACTTAAAATAGAAATTTCTTCATTGCCTAGCAAAGAACCTAATAATTAGGAGAAGACAAATTTCAATAAGAGATCAAATGGTCAGCATCCTCTTTTCCTCACCTGGTATTCCTTTCCATGAGGAAAGTAAGCTAACTATGCATATAACCTCCAATAGAGAACAGGAATAGTCTTAGTTAAACTAGTTTCTAGGAAATTAATATTAATTATCTAGCTTTGGAATGTTCTTTTGAATTTTATAGGTATTTAAACTGGTGTTCTCTTTCTCTGTGTGTCTGTGTGTGTGTGTGTCTGTGTGTGTGTCTTTCTGTCTGACACTTTTGTGTATAGTTTAAAAAATGTTTTAACAGAAGTCAGCAAAGAGAGAAACTACCCTACAGGAAAAGCCAATCAAAGGAGAAACCAAGTCAAGTTAAAAACCAAAAAAAAGGCAAAATAATCAGGAATACAAGTCACATCTCAATAGTAGCCCTGAATGTTAATGGCCTAAACTCATCAATCAAAAGGCAAAGACTGGAAGATTGGATTACAAAGAAAGACCCAACAGTATGTTGCCTTCAAAAGATTCATCTCATAGAAAAAGATACCTACAAACTAAAGGTGAAAAGATGGGTAAAAAGCATACCATGAACACAGACTCAGTAAAAAAGCAGGGGTTTCCATCCTCATATCAGATAAAGTGTACTTCACACATAAGTTAATCAGAAGGGATAAAGAAGTACATTTCAAACTGCTTAAGGGAAGCATAATTCAGCAAGATATAACAATCATAAATATTCATGCCCCAAACAATGGCACATCTATATACATCAAATAAATCCTTCTCAACTCCAGGAACCAAATAGACCACAACACAATAATATTAGGTATACTTTAACACACCTCTCTTGCCATGGTCTTATCTTCCAAACAAAAATTGAACAAAGACACCATAGAACTCAATAACACAATCAATAATTTAGACTTAACAGACATATATAGAATATTCCATCCACTGATGAACGAATACACTGTCTTCTCAAATGCACATGGATCCTTCTCTAAAATAGATCATATGTTATGACTTAAAGCTACTCTTAGCAAATATAAAAAGGTAGAGATACTATGTTGTATTCTATCAGATCAAAATGGAACGATATTAGAAATCAATGATAAAATAAAAAATAGAAACTATTCCAACAGCTGGAGACTAAATAATGCTTTATTGAACGGTGCACAGATAACGGAAGACTTCAGGGGAGGGATAAAAAATTCTTAGAGGTAAACAAGAACAATGATACAACATATCAAAATCTTTGAGATGCTTTGAAAGCAGAACTAAGAGGAAAATTCATTGCATGGAGCGCATTCAATAAAAGAAGAAAAAGTCAACAAATAAATGACCTAACATTACAGCTCAAAGCCCTAGAAAAAGAAAAACAGATCAACACCAAAAGCAGCAGAAGACAGGAAATAATTAAAATCAGAGCTGAAATTGATGACATTGAAACAAAAGAAACAATTCAAAATATTGACAAAACAAAAACTTTGTTTTTTGAAAAATAAACAAAATTGATAAACCCTTAGCCACACAAATGAACAGAAGGAGAGAGAAAACTCAAATTACTGAAGTTGGTCATAAAAAAGGAAATATCATGACAGACGCTATTGAAATACAAAACATAATTAAAAACTACTTTGAAAATCTAAACCCCAAGAAAATAGAGAATTTTGAAGATATCAACAAGTTTCTGCAGATATATGATTCATCCAATCTTAATCTGGAGGACATAGACAATTTAAACAGATCGATTTCAAACAATGAAACAGAAGGAGCCGTCAAAAGACTACCAACCAACCAACCAAGAAAAGTCTGGGACCAGATGGATTCTCAGCCAAGTTCTATAAGACCTATAAAGAAGAACTCATTCCAATATTTCTCAAAGTAGTCCATGAAACAGAAAAGGAGGGAACCCTTCTAAACTCATTCTATGAAGCTAGTATCACCCTCAAACCAAAACCAGAAAAAAGACACATCAAGTAAAGAAAACTTTAGACCAATATCCCTGATGAACCTAGATGCAAAAATTCTTAACACTAGTTTGGCAAATTGCATACAAAACATATTTGAAAGGCAGTACACCCTGATCAAATGGGTTTCTTCCCAGAGATGCGAGTTTGGTTCATCATCTGGAAATCAATAAATGTAATTCACCACATCAGCAGACTTAAAGTTAAGAATCATGATTATTTCAATAGATGCAGAAAAAGCATTTGATAAAATAAAGCATGACTTCATGCTCAAAACAACAGAAAAAATAGGAATGGTAGGAACATACCTCAACATTGTAAAGGCTATCTATGCAAAGACCACAGTCAACATATTTTAAATGAATAAAAACTGAAAGCATTCTCCCTAAAAACTGAAACAATGTAGGGATGCTCTCTTTCACCACTTCTACTCAACATCATCCTTGAAACTCTAGCCAAAGCAATTAGACAGACCGAAGAAATTAAAGGATACAAATAGGAAAACAGGAACTTAAAATACCACTGTTTGCCAATGACATGATTCTATATTTAGAGGACCCAAAAAATTCCACTAGAAAACTTAGAACTCATAAATGAATTCAGCAAAATAGCAGGATATAAAAACAATACACATAAATCTAATGCATTTTTTATTCACAAATGGTGAAGCCTTTGATAGAGAAATTAGAAAAACTACCCCATTCACATTTGCCTCAAAAAAATAAAATACTTGGGAATCAATCTAACAGAAAAGGTGAAAGTCCTCTACAATGAAAACTACAGAACACTAAAGAAAGAAATTAACAAAAACTTTAGAAGATGGAAAGATCTCCCATGTTCTTAGATAGGCAGAATTAATATTATCAAAATGTGCATTCTACGAAAAGCACTATACAGATTCAATGAAATTACAATTAAAATCCCAATGTACCTCATAGAAATAGAGAAAGCAATCATGAAATTCATTTGTAAGAATAAGAGAACCAGAATAGCTAAAGCAATCCTTAGCAGGAAGAGTGAAGCAGGTGGTACCACAATATCAGAACTTCAACTGTACTACAGGGCAACAGTAACAAAAACTGCATGGTATTGGCACCAAAATAGACAGATAGATCAATGGTACATAATAGAGGACACAGAAACAAATCCACATAAATACAGTTATCTCATACTAGACAAAGATGCCAAAAATATACAATGGAGAAAATTAAGCCTGTTCAACAAATGGGGCTAGGAAAACTGGAAATTCATATGCAGCAAAATGAAACTAAACCCTTACCTCTTACCCTGCACAAAACTCAACTAAAATGAATGAAGGACTGAGGAATTAGACCACAGACCCTATACATAATAGAAGAAAAAGTAGGTCCAAATCTTCATCCTATTGGCTTAAGACCAGACTTCCTTAACATGACTCCAAAAGCACAAGAAATAAAGCAGGAATCACTGATTGGGATAGATTCAAACTAAAAATTTTTTCACAGCAGAGGAAAAAATCAACAATGTAAAGAGAAAGCCTACAGAGTGGGATAATATCTTTGCCACACACACTTCAGATAGACCACTAATCTCCAGAATCTATAAAGAACTCAAAAAACTTTCCACCAAGAACACAAATAACCCAATCAATAAATGGGCTAAGGAAATGTGCAGACACTTCATGGAAGAAGATCTACTAGCAATCAACAGATATATTTTAAAAATGTTAAATATCTCTAGTAATGAGAGAAATGCAAATCAAAACTACACTAAGATTTCATCACATCCCAATTAGAATGTCTATTATCAAGAATACAAGCAACAATAGGTGTTGGCAAGGATGTGGGGGAAAAGTACACTCACACATTGCTGGTGAGTTGCAAATTGATGCTACCACTCTGGAAAACAGTATGGAGATTCCTTAGAAAACTCAGAAAGGAAGCACCATTTGACCCAGCTATCCCACTCCTTGGCCTATACCCAAAGAACTTAAAACCAGCATACTACAGTGACACAGCTACATCAATGTTTATAGCAGCTCAATTCACAATAGCTAAATTGTGAAACCAAACTAGATGCCCTTCAAGAGATGAATGGATAAAGAAACTCTGGTATTTATACACAATGGAATATTATTCAGCCATAAAGAAGAATAAAATTATGGCATTTGCAGGCAAATGGATGGAGTTAGAGAATAGCATGCTAAGTGAAATAAACCAATCCCAAACAACCAAAGACTGAATGATTTCTTTGATAAGTGAATGATGATACATAATGGGGGGAGGC
>NC_062217.1:88729471-88853235 GCF_902686445.1 Sciurus carolinensis | reverse complement strand
CGTTTAAAATCACCTAGTTATTGTATTGTGGTCTATTTGGTTTCTGAGATTGAGAAGGATTTGTTTGACATACATGGGTGAGCCACTGTTTGGGGCATAGATATTTATGATTGTTATGTCTTGCTGATTTATGGTTCCCTTAAGCAGTATGAAATATCCTTCTTTATCCCTTCTGATAACTTTGGCTTGAAGTCCACTTTATCTGAAATAAGGATGGATACCCCAGCTTTTTTGCTGGGTCCATGTGCATGGTAAGTTTTTTCCCATCCTTTCACCTTTAGTCTTTGGTATCTCTTTCTAAGAGATGAGTGTCTTGCAGGCAACATATTATTGGATCTTTCTTTTTTATCCAATCTACCAGTCTATATCTTTGATTGATGAATTTGGGCCATTCATATTCAGGGTTATTATTGAGATATGATTGTATTCCCTGTCATTTGACTCATTTTATCATTTATTCTATTTTGACACGACTTGGTTACTATTATTTGAGAGTTCTTGTAGGATATCTCCTCCCTTGCTGATTTGCTTCTTTGTTTTTCATCTCTTCTTCATGGAATATTTTGCTGGAACTGTTCTGTAAAGGCTGGCTTTCTTTTTTGTATATTCTTTTAGCTTTTGTTCTATCATGGAAGGATTTTATTTTGTCGTCAAATCTGAAGATAAGTTTTGCTGGATATACGATCTTGGTGGCATCCCATTTTCTTTAGGGCTTGAAAATGTTATTCCAGGCCCTTCTAGCTTTTAAGGTCTGAATTGAAAAATCTGCTGATATCTGTATTGGTTTCCCCCTGAATGTAATTTGGTTCTTTTCTCTCACAGCCTTTAAGACTTCTGTCTTTTATTCTGTATGTTAGGTATTTTCATTAAAATGTGCCTTGGTGTGGGTCTGTGTAATTTTGTGTATTTGGTGTCCTATAAGCCTCTTGAACTTGCTTTTCCATTTCATTCCTCAGATTTGGGAAATTTTCTGAAATTATCTCATTGAATAGGTTGTTCATTCCTTTGGTTTGTTTCTCTAAGCCTTCCTCAATCCCAATAATTCTCAAATTTGACCTTTTCATGATATACCATAGTTCTTGGAGATTCTGTTCATGATTTCTTACCATCTTCTCTGTTGTTTGACTTTGTTTTCGAGGTTAAATATTTTTGTCTTCAATATCTGAGGTTCTGTCTTCCAGGTGGTCTATCCTATGGTTGTGCTTCTATGGAGTTCTTAATTGGTTTATTGTTTCCTTCATTTCAAGGATTTCTGTTTGGTTTTTTTTCAATACCTCTAACTCTTATTGAAATGGTCTTTTGCTTCCGTATTTGCTCTTTTAACTGTCGATTGGTGCGTTCATTCAATGCCTGCATTTGCTCTTTCATTTCATCCTTTGCTCCCTTATCATGTTGATTGTGTACATTCTGAACTCCCTTTCTGACATTTCTTCTTGCCATGCTGTCATTGGATTTTATGATGTAACATCCAGATTTGTTTGAGGCATTTTATTCCCTTGTTTTCTCATGTCGTTCAGGTATCAGTGGACTGCAGAGATGTTGCAGATTTCCTCTATTGACTTATAATGTCCCTAAAGATTGCTTAGTGTATCCCCTCTTATCCTCAGTAGCCTGAAGTCTTAGAGGAAGTTGATACTGCGGTGTTTCCCTAGGAAGCTGCCTCTCTAGGAGTGGTGGTCTTCAGGTGGGGTATATTCCCTGCTAGTGGGCAGAGGTGCCTCCACTTGTTGATCAATGGTCATCCAAAGGGGAACTAGACTGTGGGCTGAGGCAAGGCCTGTTTGGGCCTGTGTCTCTGATTTTACCGTCCTTGTGGGAAAACCTCACCCGGCGGGGAAGACTCACCTGGTGGGGAGGTCTCACTGGTCAGTTCCCCTCCTAGAGGTTCCCCTCAGTCCACAACTACCGCCTGGGCAGGGCAGCCTTCCCAGGCAACGTTCCCAGGGCCCGGACCTACCTCCTGGGCCTGGGACCCCTGCCCTTCGCAGACGAGTCTCCTTAGGTAGCCCCTCCTCAGAGAAGCTGCCCGCATTTCCTGGAACCTTCGCTCCGCCCCTCAGCTTGTCTGCGTGTAGCTCTTTCAAGAAAAGGTGCCTAGGTCCCCAGACCGGACCATGCTTTGCACCTGGCTATGCGACCCGTCCTCTGAGCAGTCACTTGGAGCCTCGTACATATTGTCCAAGCCCCAGTGACCGGCCGCTCGTCTCTTCCTCCAGGCAGCCACCCGGTGTTCTGTGTGGGCGGTTGGAGACCAAGCAACTCACTGCACACCTCCACCTTCCTCAGGGACAGCCCCTCCCCGTTGTTCAGGCGGTTAGTCCAAATAGCTCGCCACCCAACTCTTTCCCTGGCAGCCATCAGAGCCCTGGCAGATTGCTCCAAAACCAAGAGGTGAGCTGCGTGGCCTCCTCTGCAAAGTTCCCCGCTTTCCGAGATCACTGCTACAGCGGGGGGAGGGGTGTCTTGCCGCCTGGGCAAGGCAGCCTTCCCAGGGGCCTGGACCTACCTCCTGGGCCTGGGAGCCTCACCCTTTGTAGACGAGTCTCCTTAGGTTGTCCCTCCTTAGAGAAGCTGCCCGCAGTCCTGGAACCTTTGCTCCACCGTTTTTTTCGCTCCGTTTTTTCGCTCTGCTTCGCTGTCCATGTTTACCGCTCCAGAGGGGGGAGGGGCGTCTCGCCGAGCCACTCTACTTCACAAAGTTCTCTGCCTTCCGGGGCTACAGCCCCATCCGGGACACCTCCCCAATGGGAGAAACTCACCCGGCGACTTTGAGTTGGTCCCAAGTCACTCACTATCTCCTCTTTTGAATCTTGAGTCCTGGAGCAACATGAAATGCAGCCGCCCTCTAGTCCGCCATCTTGAAAACTCCCCCCAGAAATCTCTTAATCCTACCAGATTAACCATCACAAATAGACCAGTTAGGCATTTGCAGAACTCTATTTTTTTTAAAAAATGTAAGCTTATTCTGAGATAATGGCCATGACATATAGATAACAAGAGTTGTGAAGTTCAGTTTATGAGGTAGAATTGGCCTAATTGGATATAGATAAAGAGAGAGAATATATAACAAAACAATGACAGCACATGCTGGTGTTACTGAACAATATTACAAATAAATGCAAAAGAGCAGTTTTGTGAGAAAGAATGTGGTAAAGTACAGGAGCACCCTTTTTAATTATAAAGGCATTTAATCCTTAACTGGAAAACTGATAATTGTACCCTATAATCATAAAGTGGCAAAACCAAAGGGCATTTTGTCATTTAAAAACTAGATACTCAAATGTTATTGTTCTACAAATATTTCTTTCAAACAACTGTCTGCAAGATCTGAAATAACTGTCCACCTTTGCCCAAGTAAAAACATTTCCCTAAAGGACTGATCTGAAATGAAAGTACTTCATGATAGGAAATCTAATAAGCAAAGAATTCCTAACTGTGCTATTGTTGAAAACCCTGCAGGAAGAAAGAATTATCCACAGTGGCCTTGCCTGGTGGCTGTGCCTCCAGCATCACCTGGAATCTGGTGAGGATTGATGACCAGTTGCTCTTGCAGGAGCACACTCCTGGGTTTTTGCTTTTCCTTGCTTCAAAATGCTCCTGTTAGGTATAGGTAATAGTTGTTTCTTCAGGTATCCATATCCTGAGACTTTAACTGATAATCCTTTGAGTTCAAAATTATTAAAAATGTATTGAAAAGTAGAGGATGGCATCAATTTATTGTAATCTCACATTTATTAAATTATACTATCATTTTCAATGAAATATAATATACCTCCACTCACTTCTCCAAATTAAGATACTGTACAGCATGAATACAATCATCCTCATTGAAAATGATTTGTGGATAATTAGAATTGCAACCTGAGTAAACAAAAATTCAGGTAATATTTAAAAAGTCCTCTGAGATTTTATAAAACAGTACCTATTTTATAACTTTTAAATGGGTTATAAGGTTATAAATAGCATTAATTGTTAGAAATGTTGCTTATAAAAGTTAAGTTGCCTTATTAAGAAAGGGACTGCTCTTTCAGTCTCTAGGTATTTTGGGAAAGGGTATCTGTTGTACAGAAGGTCAGCAGAGGTTAATGATGCTTCAGGAAACCATGGGTTTAACCCTGTCTATAAGTCAGCTCACAGTGTCTGCAGTTGGTTCAAAGGGTCAACTGCAAATATGTCTGTAATCTAATCAACAATGGCCTCCAAACTTAATTGGAAATGTCTTCAATTAGTGTTACTGCATTTGATTTTTTTTCCCCTTGGTAATGCATATTGCTTTATAAGGGGTATTGCTTTGGGTAAGAGAGTTCTATGTCTCTAACTAAATTAGTATTCTTGTTTTTATAAAATTAATTTTATTAGTCCTTTAGAATAATATGTAATACTGGTGATGATTTTGACATGATATATAAACATGAAATTTTAATTAATTTAATTTAATTTATCCCAATTCAGTTCCTATTGATTCTCCTGTTCCCTTTCCTCTATTCTACTGGTCTTTTTTTCTATTTATTTACATTTTCTAAAATTAGCGCATTAGGCATATACATAAAGTTAGAATTCACTATAGAATGTTCATGTGTGTATATAAGATAGTTTGAAGAGTTTCACACCCTTGTTCCTCCCTTTTCTAGTGCCACTTCCCATGCCCTCAGTACTCTCCTCCCTCTCCTCCAATGATCTTAAGTCTATAATCATAAAATCCTCACCTCTTCATTTTTGCTATCGCATAGGAGAGAAAAGATTTGACCTTTGACTTTCTGTGTCTGGTTTATATTACTTAGTATGATGAGCTCCCATTCCATCCATTTACCAGCATATTCCATAATTCTATTCATTTTTATGGCTGAGTAAAACTCCATTGTGTGTGTGTGTGTGTGTATATATATATTATGAATATGTATATGCACTGTATTTTGTTTATCAATTTGTGGTGAAAGGCATATGACCTTGTTGCATTACCTGGCTATTGGGAATTACGCTGCTATGAACATTAATGTGCCTGTATCCTTATAGTAGGCAAATTTTAGATCTTTTGTATATATACTGAAAAGTAGGATAGCTGGATCATATGGTTTCATTTCTAGTCTTCTCAAGAATCTCAATACTGCTTTCCAGAGTGTTTGTAATAATTTGAAGTGCCACCAATAATGTATGAGTGTACCTTTTTCCCCCACATTCTCACCAGCATTTTTTTATTATTTGTGTTCTTGATAATTGCCATTCTAATTGGAGTAAAATAAAATCTCAATGTAGTTTTGATTTTCATTTTCCAAATTGCTGGAGATATCAAACATTTTTCACAATATGTTGGGCAGTAGTATTTCTTCTTATGAGAAGTGTGTGTTTAGATTTTTGG
This sequence comes from Sciurus carolinensis, assembly GCF_902686445.1. Lineage (NCBI taxonomy): Eukaryota > Metazoa > Chordata > Mammalia > Rodentia > Sciuridae > Sciurus > Sciurus carolinensis. Next base: position 88,847,879 of record NC_062217.1, on the reverse strand, counting down.
AGGTTTTATATATTCTGTATTTTAATTCCCTGTCAGGAAAAGGTAGCAAAGATCTTACATTCTGTAGGCTGTCTCTTCAAATACTTAATTGTTTCCTTTACTATGAAGAAACTTTTTAAATTAGATGCTATACCACTTTTTAGTTCTTGGTTTTATTTCTTGCGCTTTAGAAATCTCACTTAGAATGTCAATGCCTGTGCCAATATATTGGAGAATTGAGCTGATATTGTCTTCTACCAAGTGCAGAAGTTCTGGTCTAATTCCTATGTTTTTGATTTACTTTAAGTTGACTTTTGTGCAGAGTGAGAGATAGGCATTGATGTTAATTCTTCCACATATGGATACCCAGTTGTCCCAGCACCATTTGTTATCCACTCTGTTGATATGGATTTGTACTTTTGTCTGGTATTCTGTTCTATTCATCTTTGTGTGTGTGTTGGCACTGATACCATGCTCTTTTGGTTTATTTGGTTTTTTCTATAGTGGTGTAGTAAAACATGAGGTTTGATATTGATTGCAATGCATCTAGGATCACTCTTCTTGTTCAGAAATACTTTGGCTGTTCTGGGTCTCTTATTCTTAAAAATGAATTTTAGAGCTGTTTTTTTCTAGTTCAGCAAAGAAGTTAATTGGTGTTTTGATGTGGATTGTATTGAACCTGTATAATACTTTTAGTAGTATGACTATTTTGATTATTTTATTTTTTTCTTATCCAAGACTATGGGAAATCATCCTAGCTCTTAAGATCTTTAATTTCTTTCTTTAGTGTTCTATAGTTTTTATTGTGGAGATCTTTCACCTCCTTCATTAGATTAATTTTCAAGCATTTTATTTTATTGATATTATTTTAAATGAGGATATTCTTGAAAGTATTTAATTAAAAAATTAATTTTTTTTAGTCCTTTTTCTTGGACTACTGAGTGAAAAAAAGAATGATTCATTTAACTTAGATAATCAGCTGTGAAAAGCCTCCCACTCTGACATTAAAAATCATCAAAAAATTGCTACCACTTGTCTGGTGACTTTTATCTTAAGAATCAAAATAACAATATAAGGGCTCAATTGATAGGGAAAGATATTTAAGGAACCTATGAGAACTAGCTTTTCAATCTCAAATTTAAAAAGAGAAACTAACACCAAAATTCTTTGCATATGAGGGATTAGCATGTGAAGTGATGTTTTTAAAATATCTTTTACTAATGGATAAGCAGAAAATGTGAAAGGTTAAATAATTTTTTCTTTTAATACTTTAGTTTATAAGGACAGTTCTATATTTGATTGGTCCCCCTTGAACTTTCTTCTCTTAAAAGCAGATTAAATACTTACATGTACGTCATTATTATATAAAATAATGATGATGAGATGGTGCTTCAGAACTTTTGAAAAATTTTAGTGCTCAGGTAAATAAATTCTTTAGACAGACCAGGGGGGACCAAGCAAAGGAAAGGAAAAAAAAGTCAGGCTTTATAATAAAAAACACTTTCTAAAGTCTCTACAACCAAGGGAACAAATTAGTTGCTTCTTTGTTATGAAATCACTTATTACACTCAGGTCCTGCAAATCCTCAGCTTCCTTATTCTGAACACTAATTCTGAATATCTATATACCACCACCCTGTTAGAAGTGTAGCCACAGGTTTTTTAGGATACTGTTCTTCATAAGTTAAGAATATTTCTGAACAAATTCCTCAAAACAAGTTAGTTTCAATTCTTTGATGATATATTTATCAAACATCTAACATTTCTAAAAATGTTTTTGTCACAGAGCAATACTTGATAGCTGGAAGAATTTTCTGACCCATAGTTTTAAAAGTACTGTTTTGTTCATATAAAAAATTCTACATATGTAATCACTTAAAATTAGAAGGGGAGAATAAAAGATCTAGGAGAAGGATGTGTTCATGATGTAGATGTACCTGGAAACTTTTGGAGCTTATTATGATAAAGGAAGGGAATTCTCAGCAAAGTTTGACTTTATATATAAAAATGCACTTCCAAATAGCTTATGAAAGCAAATTCAATGACCAGAAACTTATATGGAACTATGATTCAAAAGTTATCAGTACCTCAAAAATGAATTTCTGGTTACATTCATGAATAGCCTTAAAGGACAAGTGAAATGATAATCCTCTAAAATGCCTAATAAGCAAGCCCAGAGTCCTTTTATAAGGATGTTTATATTCTTTCCCTTTCCTTCCTTGTTCGCTTCCTTATTTTGCTCTCTTACTTTCCCTCTTTCTTTCTTTTTAATCATAAGAGATTAGGAGAAATACAGGCAGTAGTCCTGCTTCTCCATAAAGAACACAAAGACTCCCAATAGATTCCCAAACCTTAGGTAGTACCTATAGTAAATGTTAATTTATAAACTACATATATAAGAAATTGGCAAGTATTAATAAAAGAGAACATTTAGCAATATGCTGTAATAAAGGTCATGAATGTAGTCTCTCAAAGTATTCTATTGTACTGTACTCACTCTTTTTCTTGTGATGATGTGACATGACACAATACCAGTGTCTCATCAGGGGGATATGCCTTTAACAAAGACCAAACATGTTGTGTATTTCTACAATGTCAGAGTTTATGGAATAACAATAAATTCACAGGCTAAACCACTTTCAACTGGTGCAATTCAACAAAAACTCATGGAACACCTGATAGACATAAGCCAGGAAATCACAGACTCTTTTATTCCAAACTTAACTAATAATATCAATAACATCACACATCACATATTACACAATAATCCCATATATCATTGTGTAGTGTGAAATGTGACTAGAGTGATATATATTGACATATATATTATATATATTCAGTGAGATATACATGTGTGTGTGTGTATATATATATATATATATGCGTGTGTGTGTGTGTGTGTGTGTGTGTGTGTTATGCTACAAAAAGGTTAAAAAAGAATTAAAGTAGTCACAAGGGTTCAGGACACTGAACTCAGGGCCAAGACAAAAAGCAGATACAATGTGAAATGTCACTGAAAGTGGTCAGGTAAAACTAAAACCAGATGAGAAACTGTTCAGAGCTCAGAGCTGTCAAAGTGCAGACACATATTCTAGGTCAGGGTCCAACGATGGGAGTTTCAATTTCATCTTAAGTGGGCCATTGTGTGGTCAACAGACAGGAGAAACAGCACTGTGCTTAAGCCCAAGGACAGAAGATTTGATGTTTGTCACTCAGTCAATTCTCTTGGCAAGGCTTATGAGGAGTGATCAGGTGATGGGATCAGTGTGCCACCATGTCCAGTCTCTGTGGGGGCATCAGGGCTCCTTCTTTTATGGGTCTTGGTTGAGGGGTTTGCATCTTTTGATGCCTCTGGGTCTGGTGTTCCTTATATGATTTGGGATGTACACATGTTCATGTACTCCTTGATTTAGTTCAGTAAGTTGGCATGTGTAAGTTTATTTATTAATCTGTGCCTTATGGTGGTGCTGAGAAGATAGTGGTTGTTTACTTGTACAAACAAAGTGCAGAGCCATTCTACCTGGGCATTTGCACTCAATATATAATAGCTCATAGCAAACTACTACTTTACAAAATGTCACAGGCTGAAAACTACTGACCTATATCTGATGGAGTAACTCAGAGCAAAGCACAGCCTGCTCTCCTCAAAATGCACTGAGATAAAGTGAGAATGACATAGACTTTGTAACCACCAAATATGATTCTTTTCCTTAGTAATTTGAGAGTTTTACTTTTTCACTTCAAGGATACACTTTATGGCTTCTCTTTGCATGCCTAAATTTCCAGCATCACTACTTTTTGCATTAGAACCATAATTAACTGAAATAATGGTTATTTGAACATCCCACCCAGACAGTGCATCTGATCATCTACATGGCTCTCAAGTAACTAAAGGACTGCTTGTGCATCCAACATGGACACACTGGACAAAGGGATGCTTTATGTCATGGGCATGATGGAGTGGGACAGTTTAAGATTTCATCATGCTACTCAGAATAGTGCATAATTTAAAATGATGAATTTTTTCTTTCTGAAATTTTCCATTTAATGTTTTTGGACAATGACTGCAAGTAAGGAGCTATTGTATAATCAAGAAAAAAAAAGTCAAAGAAACTTGAAAAAGCGTAGAAGAATATTGTCAGGGCAACATATATTCAGAATGAGATGTGACTTAAGGGGGTATTAAACATTGTAAAAATGGTTCTTCAATGTTGTCAGTGGAAGGATGAACAGGAAGGAAGGTCAACTGCTTGAGTCAGGCATGGTTGTTTTAAGTCCAAAGAGAGAGAAGTCTATGCTACTCTAATTTTTCTATTACCACTAGAAAGTAGGAAGCTCTTCAAACTTAAGAGTGGGATAAATATATAAAAGAGAGAATTAAATTCTTAAATCAGGTATTAAAAACTTTAATGTCTTTAGGCACTGGACAGATAATATAGATTAGAGAGGCAGACAACGTGTAAAATAAAATGGGGAGAATATGGAACTGAGAGCAATTCTTATCTGAAGAGATTTATATTTCATTATAAAAATAAATAACACATCGTAAGGGGAAATTGCTGTGCAGTGACTGCTCCTTTTTCTGTTATTTATTATATCTATACTACTGGAAATATTTCTGGACTATGACTACTATCATAGTATAGAAGATGTTATGAAAAATTCACCATATATTACACATTAACACAGTAACATTAAATGTATTCTAGAAAATATCCAGTTTTTTATTGGTTGGTTATGGTTTGTTAATTTGGCTTGACTTGGGTTTCTTGTTGAGAAAGTATTAAGTATAGAACCCCCAAAGGACAGTGGAAGCTAGAAGTCAAGGGGTTAAACCAGTGTAGATTTAAAGTTGCTCTGGAGCCTATTCGGAGACTGATAAACTAAGAGAGTATTTTAGTGGTTGTTCAGGCAACAGGAGACAGGTTATCCCCTGCAAAGAGAATAATTGGGGTATTCAGCTAAAACTGGAACCCATATCATGGCAATGTCATCATATTGACAAGGGAAAGAGCCCTCACAGACTGGAGTCCCCATTGGACTATGAGGTCAAAAAGGTATGTTTTGAGAAGAAGCACGGTCTCCTCTCAAATGGATGTATGACTTGCACTTATTTCTCAGTGTATTCATAGAGATCTCCAGATAAACATTACCTTGGAGTGACTCACAAAAGCAACAGGATGCTCAACTGAAACAGATGAGTAAAGTCGGATGTGGTGGTGCTCGCCTGTAATCCCAGCAGCTCAGGAGGTTATGGTAAGGAGATCCTGTATTCAAAGCCAGCCTCAGCAACAGCGAGGTGCTAAGCAACTCAGTGAGATCCTGTCTCTAAATAAAACACAAAATAGAGCTGGAGATGTGGCTCAGTGCCCTAGTGCCCTGGGTTCAAGCCCCAGTACCCAACCCACTCCCCAAAAGAGTAAAGTAGTAGAAATAGACCCACATATTTATGTATCTGGAATTAGAGACCAATATGGGATGAATGAACTATTCAAGAAGTACTAGTGGAACAATATAAAAAGGTAATTGGATTATTATTTCATGCTGCAGAAAAAATTTAATTTTAGTGAAATCCTAGCTAAGGCAAGAAAACTTGAAATTTTCAGAATCAAATATGCAATAATATCTTCAAAATTTTGACAAAGATTTCCTGATACAAAACAAAAAGTATAATTGAAAGTATGATTTGATTTGTGGACTATTTGTAAAATTTCTTAATGACAATGAAAATAATTAAAACATGACTATATCAAAAAAGATAGTTTTGATGCATTTACAAATTTGTTTATATAAATTTTAACATATTAAGTATACAGCAAAACTAAAAATCAATACTATAAGGCAAAAAATGTACAAAGGGAAACAACCTTCAAATGAGGAAAATTGAACTGCTAATAAACATTTGAAAGGATTATTGGCTTCATTTTTAAGCAGATATTTGTTATTCAGAACACACACCATCTAACAAGCATTTTTAACTTGTAACAATAAGTCAAAGGTATATAACAACGTAACTGTTATAGTCTTCTAGAGGAAATGTAAACTAGTGCACTTGTGTAGTCTATAATTGGAAAGAAGCTAGCAATGTGAAAAATCTATATATCTTTACTCAGCAAACTTGAATGCATAACCTAGAGAAAAATCTTGTCTATGTGCATAAGCTGACATCTACAGAAAAAAAACATTCTTATATTAAAAAATTAGAAGCAATAAAAATATCAACTAGTAAAATAATTAATTGAAAAATATATTTATGCAGTGTTAATCACCATTATTAAGATAGAATTTCAAATATCAAATGTGGTACATTTTATACACATATATCTGAATGAAAAATCCTCAATAGAATATATAAAATATATTTACTTTTTTGTAAGCATGTGTAAAAGACTGTTTTTGTAATTATGCCTGTGTGTTTGTGTGCATGAGAGAGAGTGAGAGAGAGAGAGAACTTATAAACCAGAGTGCTGCAGTAGATAAGAATTCGAGGATGGATATTATACTTAGTATGTGAAGTGGAGAAGAAATGTGCAAGGAAGAAAGGGTTTTAAGGCATTCTGCTAAATTTTAATGTCATGTTAGGCTAACTAAATGAGTACCCATTGTATTCTTTTGCTCATGAAGTTATTTAAATGTAATTTATAATGTTACATATGTTAATTTATATTCTCTAACTTTTCATCCTGATTAGTTTTAACCTTAATAATTAAATTAGGTTTAAGAACACAAATGACTCCTACTTTATAACCAAAACAGAATGGTTTTCACCTTTTCCTTCATAGTTTTATACATAATTATTTTCTCCTTCACTGTATAAAAGTGTATTTAAATATAAAACAGTGTACTTCATGACAAAGTGTGTGTGAACACATTAAATATTTTTTTCTTTTTTTCTTCTCTCTTTTATTCCTTACACATAGTTTAAAATAAGGATGATAGACCACTTCTTACTGACATATTTTCCCTTCTCCCTACACTCTAGGCTATTTTTCTCTTTGTACTTCACATTTGATATTTTTTTCAATGTCATCAAGTTTACTTATCTTTCATTCCTCAGTTTCAAGTCCGTTGATAAGTACCATGTAAATTTACTTAATTTTATTTTCTTTGTTGTTTTTAGATCTAGATGCTCTTCTAGGGTTTTTTAAGATTTTTATTTCTTTCCACATATAATCATATTTTTAATCTTTTTATAAATTTATAGCACATTTTAAAGCATTTTTCTTCACTTTCTGTTTGCTAAGGCATAGCTCTTATGAAGATGCTGCAAATACCACAGATATTTAGCAGGATCATTACTCTCTGGCTGATAACAAAGTGTGTCAATATCATGTCCAACAAACAAAGATCATTTTAAAAAGAATTGTCAGAATAATGAATGTCAAAGATGTACAGCAGCACAATTGTTATGTTCTATAGAGGAAATGTAAATTGGTGTGGCCTGAAGATGGGTTGGTTTACAGGTAGTTGTTCTTTCACTAGTAATTATCTGGCTCCATGAATTTGACCCAATTATTCATAAATTCATATCCAACTAAAGACTCACAAGGATACCTAAGCATGTTTCTGGAGCCTGACCTTGTGAACCTTGTATGCATCAACCTTTCAGAACCCTCTTATCTATGTCAACTCAGCAAGACATCCACACTTGATTCTTTGTGGTCTCAAAAGAAGTCAGAAACTGTGTGATGATTGAGCACCTAATCTGTCTTCTCTCAGGGATAACAGCATGTGCTGTCTGTTAAACACTATCTAAATGCAATTCTGTCAGATATTTAGTTGTTTAGCTGATTAGAGTAGGAGGCAATTCCAGTACTACTTACTCCATGATGGCTATTCTTTTTTTTTTTTATAAATTGCTTAGTGTAATTTAAACACATGTTTAATAAACAACACAGACATTTAGATTTGCTTAGTATTTAATGCAAGTTACATTATATACACCCAACTGTGTAGAAAGGAATACAGAAAGGCCTTGGTAATCCCCCAAAAGAATTTTTCAATAATTATAAAGGATTAGATAACAATAAAGCATATTGTGCATACTACATAATCCCCAAATAAAGACACAATAAATTATTTGTATAAATATATTTGTTGACCCTAGATAGATTTTCTTAAAAAGGTTTTAATGACTGTTGCTTTTTGAATCAAATACATTTGTAAACCTCTTGAACAAGGATTTCATTTGATTTGCACCTGATTCACATTTACTAAACTCATAACATTCTTTTAACTTTGATAGGAATCAGCTAAAAACAGATTCTAGAGAAACCTTATGTGATTTAAGCAATTACTATGCAATATGAAGCATACACTTGAATTTTCTTTCAAGTTTCAGCTATACTTACTTTTTAAAATAATCATTTCTGAGTTTTGATTAGGAGTGCTGGGTTTTAATACTAATTTTTTTATATTATTAATTTATTGGATGAGACTTGGAGACTAGTTATTAGTAAAAAAGGAGCATACACTCAAAATTGAACCAGGGTACAAATGCACCTCACTGTAATGGTAATAATTACAACTAATATTATAATGCTTAAATATGTTAGGAACTCTTCTACATATATTTAATTTTTAATCCTTATAACCTAAATGTTAAGCAAGCATTACATCCTATTTACTGGTGAGATAACAGATTCTAGGCAAGTGAATATTTTTCTCCAAAGACACAGGACTAGACACTACCAGGATTCAAGTCCTAACAGACTGAAGGTGATAGAGTTTGAATAAACTAGATGACACTATTTAGTTCACTACACCAGAAAGATCTACTAACAGTAGCAAGTTTTTCTGTTCCTATGGACTCCACAAGAAAGTGAAGATCTGAGTAAATAAAGCCATGTAATCTTTTAGAAACTAACATGAAACTCAATAATCACTATCTAGTTTTTTCCCTTGATTTCCAAGTCAAAACCTTTCTGTCCCAATACAGCTGCCATTTTGGGAATGTATACAAAACTCCCACTACATTCAGGATGTTTCTATCTTGGAGGAAAGGGATACATTAAAAAATTCAACTATGATGATATGGGAGCAATTTGAATGATATACTTCACTCATGGAGATAATATTTTGATGAAATTTGATTGGATCATTAATAACTATATTCTACTTTCTTACTTGCAATGATGTCTTAAGAGGTTCCTAGAAAAGAAGATAACGTTATTAACACATATAACTTAATTTCATCTGTAATAATGAAATGTGAAATAATACTTAGGTATCTTATTTATCTATCTGATAAATATCCGGATCTTTCAAACTTATTCTTTGTATTATTGGAGGTTTTGTGTATCCTCAGATACACAATTTTAAAACAAATGTTTTTATATTATATTTAGCATATTGGTATGGAGTTCTTAGTAATAGTATTTTTCTCAATTGTCTGATATACACAGTGAAGTCACCATGGGGTCTGTAATTTTTGTTTTACAAAAGGTATTTAAAATTTAAAAAAATTATATATGTAAGGTATTTGGATTATTTACTTTTTAAATGAGTGACTTTTGTTAAATTTTTATTTTCAGGTATTTTCCAGTTAAATTAGTCATATTATTATTTTAATGATAATTCTAAAATTACTCCCAACATCCTTTATTATCTTTCTCACTTCAGATATTGGTAATCTTTCTCTCTTTCTCTCTTCTTCCACATAATTTTTTAAAAAACTTACTGATATTCTTAGTTTTTATTTCACTAATTCATAATCTTATTTAATTCTTCTGCTCATTCTATGCTTAATTTCTCCTAAATTGTTTAACATGGAACTTTGAATTATTACAATTTTTATATGTATTTTAACTTAAGTTTTTATGGTCAAAATTTCTCTAAAAGCACTACTTCCCTTGTCTCCCACAAACTTTAATATATTTGGTTTATTTGTATTCTGTTCTTAGTTCTTCTAAATTTCTCCTTTGACTTGTTCTTTTTTTCTAGTTGTTATTTAGAAGTGTGTTATTTAGCTTCTAAATATTTGTGGACTTAATTACATTGTGATCAATAACACCCAGTTTATAATGCAATTCTTTTGAATTTATTGAGGATTTTTTATGACTACTATGTATTTTCCAAATTTCCCAATGCCCTTTATGAAATTTTATGTACTTCTATCAGTTTTACTGGGTGGTGATATAAAAAGACCTGAATAAAATAGTGGATTTGTATATCTTTTCATTGATTTTATTTCTTCAATAGATTATTTGCTACTATACCTTTACAGTGTTGTTATTACATAACATTTAAGATTGCTAAGACTTCTTGAGAAATTGATAAATTATCAAATGAAAATATTCCTCTTAATCCCTGGTAATATCCTTCACTGTAAAATTACATTTCTCTGTTATTTAAGTACTCCATCTTCTTTTGTATTATTGTTAGCAAGAAGAATCTTTTCTAATCCTTTCACTTCAACTTAATTGTGACATCTTATGTGAAGTGGATTTCTTAAAGAAAGTAACTTTTAACACCTTACATGTTATTTCTAATTTTTCATTTGAATATTTTTGGTAAGGGAGTTTCAAAATGGCAGACTAGGGGGCGACTGCATTTCACATTGCTCCAGGATGCAAGATTCAAAAGAGGAGATAGTGAGAGACTTGGGACCAACTCAAAGCCACTGGGTGAGTCTCTCCCATTGGGGAGGCGTCCCAGATGGGGCGGTAGCCCCGGAAGGCAGGGACCTTTGTGAAGTAGAGTTGCCCGGCGAGACGACCCTTCCCCCACTGGAGCGGTAAACACGGACAACTGGGATCATTGTAGAGGAGGCAGCTCAGCACAGCGCTTGGACTCGGAGCAACCACTGGGGCTCCAGGCAGCTGCCTGAGGAGGAGCTGCGTGGCAAGCTGTTTAGACCCAGAAGGACCGCTTCTGAACACCAGGGGGTTGCCCTGAGGAAGAGGAGGAGCGCGGCGTGTTGCTTGACCTAGGAGTGACTGCATCAGAGCCACAGGCAGTTGCCAGAGGAGGAGCTGTGTGGCGAGCTGTTTGAACTCAGATCGACCGCTCCAGAACACCGGTGGCCTACCTGGAGGAGGAGCACGGTGGGTCGCTTGGTCTAGGAGTGACTGCATCAGAGCTACATGCGGTTGCCAGAGGAGGAGGCGAGTGGTGAGTTGATTGGACTAAAAGCGACCGCTCCTGAACACCGGTGGCCTGCCTGGAGGAGGAGCATGGTGGGTCACTTGGTCTCGGAGCCACCGCTCCTGAACACCCGGGGGGCTACCCGAGGAGGAGGAGGAGGAACAGGGAGGGTCACTAGGACTTGGAGTGAATGCCTAGGGCTACGGGCGGTTGGCAGGAGGAGGAGACGTGAAGTGAATTGCTTGGGCTCATAGAGACAGCGTCGGAAACCCGGCCACTGTCCAGAGGAGGAGGTGTGTGGCAGGTCTCTGGGTATCAGAGCTATTGCACAGGGCTCCAGGTGGCGGCTCAGAGGAGGGGCCGCATAGCCAGGTGATTAGGTGCAGAGCAGGGTCCCAGGAGCTAGGTGGCTTCTTGCTGGAAGAGCCGCACAGAGACACACCTAGGGGCGGAGCGAAGTTTCCAGGACTGCGGGCAGCTTCTCTGAGGAGAGGCAGCCTAAGGAAACTCGCCTGCGAAGGGTGAGACTCCCAGGCCCAGGAGGTAGGTCCGGGCCCCTGGGAACATTGCAGAGGAAGACAGCCAAGCCCAGGTGGTAGTTGTAGATTGAGGGGAACCTCTAGGAGGGGAACTGACCAGCGAGACGTCTCCACCGAGTGAGTCTTCCCTGCCGGGTGAGGTTTTCCCACAGGGACGGTAAAACCAGAGACACAGGCACAATCAGGACTTGCCACAGCCTGCAGCCTAGTTCCCGTTGGATGACCATGGTCAACAAGTGGAGGCACCTCTGCCCACTAGCAGGGAATATACGCCACCTGAGGGTCACCACCCCTAGAGAGGCAGCTCATTCGAAGGAGCTGCTTTATCAGATTCCTCCAAGACATCAGGCTACTGAAGGCTGGGAGGTGATACACTGGAAATCTACTGGGACACTATAAGCCAATAGTGGAAAACTGCAATATCTCAGGGTCCCACTGACAACTGACCATTATGAGAAAACAAGGGAAGAAAATGTCCCAAACAAACCTAGATACTACATCAATAAAACCCAATGACAGCACAGCAGAAGAAATGTCAGAAAGGGAGTTCAGAATGTACGTAATTAAAACGATCAGGGAAGCTAATGAGGAGATGAAAGAGCAAATGCAGGCATTGAAGGAGGAGATGAAAGAGCAAATGCAGGCATTAAATGATCGCACCAATCAACAGTTAAAAGACCAAATACGGGAAGCAAGAGATCATTTCAATAAAGAGTTAGAGATACTGAAAAAAAACCAAACTGAAATCCTTGAAATGAAGGAAACAATAAACCAAGTTAAAAACTCCATAGAAAGCATAACCAATAGGATAGAACACCTGGAAGACAGAACCTCAGATATTGAAGACAAAATATTTAACCTTGAAAACAAAGTTGAACAAACAGAGAAGATGGTAAGAAATCATGAACAGAATCTCCAAGAACTATGGGATATCATGAAAAGGCCAAATTTGAGAATTATTGGGATTGAGGAAGGCTTAGAGAAACAAACCAAAGGAATGAACAATCTATTCAATGAAATAATAACAGAAAATTTCCCAAATCTGAAGAATGAAATGGAAAACCAAGTACAAGAGGCTTATAGAACTCCAACATACAAAATTACAACAGACCCACACCAAGGCACATTATTATGAAAATACCTAACATACAAAATAAAGACAGAATTTTAAAGGCCGCGAGAGAAAAGAATCAAATTACATTCAGAGGGAAACCAATAAGAATATCAGCAGATTTTTCAATCCAGACCCTAAAAGCTAGAAGGGCCTGGAACAACATATACCAAGCCCTGAAAGAAAATGGATGCCAACCAAGAATCTTATACCCAGCAAAACTTACCTTCAAATTTGACGATGAAATAAGATCCTTCCATGATAAACAAAAGCTAAAGGAATTTACAAAAAGAAAGCCAGCATTACAGAACATTCTCAGCAAAATATTCCATGAGGAAGAGATGAAAAACAACGATGCAAATCAGCAACAGGAGGCGCTAGCCTAAAGGAATAGCCAAATAAAGGAGAAACCAAATCATGTCAAAAACAAATATGAGTCAATTGACTGGGAATACAAATCATATCACAATAATAACCCTGAATGTTAATGGCCTGAATTCATCAATCAAAAGACACAGACTGGCAGATTGGATTAAAAAGAAAAATCCAACAATATGCTGCCTGCAAGAGACTCATCTCATAGAAAGAGACACCCATAGACTAAAGGTGAAAGGATGGGGAAAAACATACCATGCACACGGACACAGCAAAAAAGCTGGAGTATCCATCCTCATCTCAGATAATGTGGACTTCAAACCAAAACTAGTCAGAAGGGATAAAGAAGGACATTACATGCTGCTTAAGGGAAGCATAAATCAGCAAGACATAACAATCATAAATATCTATGCCCCGAACATTGGCTCATCCACGTACGTCAAACAAATCCTTCTCAATTCCAGAAATCAAATAGACCACAACACAATAATACTAGGCGATTTTAACACACCTCTCTCACCACTGGATAGATCGTCCAAACAAAAATTGAATAAAGAAACTATAGATCTCAACAACACAATCAGCAATTTAGACTTAACGGACATATATAGAATATACCATCCAACAAAGAATGAATACACTTTCTTCTCAGCAGCACATGGATCCTTCTCTAAAATAGACCATATTTTATGCCACAAAGCTACTGTTAGTAAATACAAGAAGATAGAGATACTACCTTGTACTCTATCAGATCATAATGGATTGAAATTAGAAATAAATGACAGAATAAAAAACAGAAACTTCTCCAATACCTGGAGACTAAATAATACACTATTATATGATGAATGGATAACAGAAGACATCAGGAGGGAAATAAAAAATTCTTAGAAGTAAACGAGAACAAAGACACATCATATCAAAATCTCTGGGACACTATGAAAGCAGTACTTAGAGGAAGATTTATTTCATGGGGTGCATTCAAAAAAGAAGTAGAAATCAACAAATAAACGACTTACCACTACAGCTCAAAGCACTAGAAAAAGAAGAGCAGACCAATACCAAAAGTAGTAGAAGACAGGAAATAGTTAAAATCAGAGCCGAAATCAACGAAATCGAAACAAAAGAAACAATCGGAAAAATTAACAAAATAAATAGTTGGTTCTTTGAAAAAATAAATAAAATTGATAAACCCTTAGCCACACTAACAAAGAGAAAGAGGGAGAAAACTCAAATTACTAAAATTCGGAATGAACAAGGAAACATCACAACAGACACGAGTGAAATACAAAACATAATTAGAAGCTATTTCGAAAATCTATACTCCAACAAAACAGAAAACCTTGAAGACATCAACAAATTTCTAGAGACATATGAACTACCTAAACTGAACGAGGAGGACATACACAACTTAAATAAACCAATTTCAAGCAATGAAATAGAAGAGGTCATCAAAAGCCTACCAACAAAGAAAAGTCCAGGACCAGATGGGTTCTCAGCCGAGTTCTACAAAACCTTTAAAGAAGAGCTCATTCCAATACTCCTCAAACTATTCCATGAAATAGAAGAGGAGGGAACCCTACCAAACTCGTTCTATGAAGCCAATATCACCCTGATACCTAAACCAGACAGAGACACATCGAGGAAGGAAAATTTCAGACCAATATCCTTAATGAACATCGATGCAAAAATTCTCAACAAAATTTTAGCAAATCGCATACAAATATATATTAAAAAGATAGTGCACCACGATCAAGTGGGTTTTATCCCAGGGATGCAAGGTTGGTTCAACATTCGGAAATCAATAAATGTCATTCACCATATCAACAGACTTAAAGTCAAGAATCACATGATTATTTCAATAGATGCAGAAAAAGCATTTGATAAAATACAGCATCCCTTCATGCTCAAAACACTAGAAAAAATTGGGGTAGTGGGAACATTCCTAAACATTATAAAGGCCATCTACGCTAAGCCCATGGCTAATATCATTCTAAATGGTGAAAAACTGAAAGCGTTCCCCCTAAAAACTGGAACAAGGCAGGGATGCCCTCTTTCACCGCTTCTATTCAACATCGTCCTTGAGACTCTAGCCAGAGCAATCAGACAAACCAAAGAAATTAAAGGGATACGAATAGGAAAAGAAGAACTCAAACTATCCCTGTTCGCTGATGACATGATTATATATTTAGAGGAACCTGGAAATTCCACCAGAAAACTTTTAGAACTCATAAGTGAATTCAGTAAAGTAGCAGGTTACAAGATCAATGCTCATAAATCCAATGCATTTTTATACATAAGTGATGAATCTTCAGAAAGAGAAATTAGGAAAACTACCCCATTCACAATAGCATCGAAAAAAATAAAATACTTGGGAATCAATCTCACAAAAGAGGTGAAAGACCTCTACAATGAGAACTACAGAACACTAAAGAAAGAAATTCAAGAAAACTTTAGAAGATGGAAAGATCTCCCATGTTCCTGGATAGGCAGAATTAATATCGTCAAAATGGCTATACTACCTAAAGTGCTATACAGATTCAATGCAATTCCAATTAAAATCCCAATGATGTACCTTGCAGAAATAGAGCAAGCAATTATGAAATTCATCTGGAAGAATAAAAAACCTAGAATAGCTAAAGCAATCCTCAGTAGCAAGAGCGAAGCAGGGGGTATTGCAATACCAGATCTTCAACTCTACTACAAAGCAATAGTAACAAAAACGGCATGGTATTGGTACCAAAATAGACAGGTAGATCAATGGTACAGAATAGAGGACATGGACACAAACCCAAATAAATACAATTTTCTCATACTGGACAAAGGTTCCAACAATATGCAATGGAGAAAAGATAGCCTCTTCAACAAATGGTGCTGGGAAAACTGGAAAACCATATGCAATAGAATGAAATTAAACCCCTATCTCTCACCCTACACAAAACTCAACTCAAAATGGATCAAGGACCTCGGAATCAGACCAGAGACCCTGCATCTTATAGAAGAAAAAGTAGGTCCAAATCTTCAACTTGTTGGCTTAGGATCAGATTTCCTTAACAGGACTCCCATAGCACAAGAAATAAAAGCAAGAATCAACAACTGGGATAGATTCAAACTAAAAAGCTTTCTCTCAGCAAAGGAAACTATCAGAAATGTGAAGAGAGAGCCTACAGAGTGGGAGAATATTTTTGCCAACCATACCTCAGATAGAGCGCTAATTTCCAGAATCTATAAATAACTCAAAAAACTCTACACGAAGAATACAAATAATCCAATCAACAAATGGGCTAAGGAAATGAACAGACACTTCACAGAAGAAGATGTACAAGTAATCACCAGATATATGAAAAAATGTTCAACATCCCTAGTAATAAGGGAAATGCAAATCAAAACTACCCTAAGATTTCATCTCACCCCAATTAGAATGGCGATTATCAAGAATACAAGCAACAATAGGTGTTGGCGAGGATGTGGTGAAAAAGGAACACTCATACATTGCTGGTGGGGTTGCAAATTAGTGCAGCCACTCTGGAAAGCAGTGTGGAGATTCCTCAGAAAGCTTGGAATGGAAACACCATTTGACCCAGCTATCCCACTCCTTGGCCTATACCCAAAGGACTTAAAATCAGCATACTACAGAGATACAGCCACATCAATGTTCATTGCTGCTCAATTCACCATAGCCAGATTGTGGAACCAACCTAGATGCCCTTCAGTTGATGAATGGATAAAGAAACTGTGGCATATTTATACAATGGAATATTACTCAGCAATGAAGAATGATAAAATTATGGCATTTGTAGGCAAATGGTCGAAATTGGAGAATATCATGCTAAGTGAGATAAGCCAATCTCAAAAAACTAAAGGACGAATGATCTCGCTGATAAGCGGATGAGGACATATAATGGGGGGTGGGACGGGCTAGCATTAGGTTTAGGGTTAGGTTTAGAGTTAGGCTAAGGAGAGCGGTAAGAATGAAGGAAAGAAGGATTGTGTAGAGGGAAAAGAGGGGTGGGAGGGGTGGGAGGGGTGGGAGGGGTGGGGGGGAGGGGAAAAATAAAATAAACATCATTACCCTATGTAAACGTAAAAAAAAAAAAAAAAGAATACAGTCACTGCTATTTGCCAACAACAACAACAACAAAAAAAAAAGACCAATGCACATAAATCTAAGGCATTTTTATACATAAGCCATGAATCTTCAGAAAGAGAAATTAGGAAAACTACCCCATTCACAATAACTTTGAAAAAAAAAATACTTGGGAATCAATCTCACAAAAGAGGTGAAAGACCTCTACAATGAGAACTACAGAACACTAAAGAAAGAAATTAAAGAACACCTTAGAAGATGGAAAGATCTCCCATGTTCTTGGATAGGAAGAATTAATATTGTCAAAATGGCCATACTACCAAAAGTGCTATACAGATTCAATGCAATTCCAATTAAAATCCCAATGATGTACCTTACAGAAATAGAGCAAGAAATTATGAAATTTGTCTGGAAGAATAAAAAACCCAGAATAGCTAAAGCAATCCTTGGCAGAAAGAGTGAAGCAGGGGGTATCGCAATACCAGATCTTCAACTCTACTACAAAACAATAGTTACAAAAACGGCATGGTATTGGTACCAAAATAGAAAGGTGGATCAATGGTACAGAATAGAGGACACGGACACAAACCCAAATAAATACAATTTTCTCATACTAGACATTGGGGCCAAAAATATGCAATGGAGAAAAGATAGCCTCGTCAACAAATGGTGCTGGGAGAATTGGAAATCCATATGCAACAGAATGAAACTAAACTCATATCTCTCACCATGCACGAAACTAAACTCAAAATGGATTAAGGATCTTGGAATCAGACCAGAGACCTTGCATCTTATAGAAGAAAAAGTAAGTCCAGAGCTTCAACATATCGGCTTAGGACCAGACTTCCTCAACAGGACTCCCATAGCACAAGAAATAAAAGCAAGAATTAATAACTGGGATAGATTCAAACTAAAAAACTTTCTCTCAGCAAAGGAAACTATCAGCAATGCGAAGAAAGAGCCTACAGAGTGGGAGAAAATCTTTGCCAATCATACTTCAGATAGAGGGCTAATCTCCAGAATCTATAAAGAACTCAAAAAACTCTACACCAAGAATGCAAATAATCCAATCGACAAATGGGCTAAGGAAATGAATAGACACTTCAACGAAGAAGACCTACAAGCAATCAACAAACATATGGAAAAATGTTCAACATCTCTAGTAATAAGAGAAATGCAAATCAAAACCACCCTAAGATTTCATCTCACCCCAATTAGAATGGCGATTATCAAGAATACAAGCAACAAAAGGTGTTGGCGAGGATGTGGGGAGAAAGGTACACTCATACATTGCTGGTGGGGCTGCAAATTAGTGCAGCCACTCTGGAAAGCAGTGTGGAGACTCCTTAGAAAACTTGGAATGGAACCACCATTTGACCCAGCTATCCCACTCCTTGGCCTACACCCAAAGGACTTAAAATCAGCATATTACAGAGATACAGCCACATCAATGTTCATAGCTGCTCAGTTCACAATAGCCAGATTGTGGAACCAACCTAGATGTCCTTCAATTGATGAATGGATAAAGAAAATGTGGTATATATATATACAATGGAATATTATTCAGCCATAAAGAATGATAAAATTACGGCATTTGCAGGCAAATGGATGAAACTGGAGAATATCATGCTAAATGAGATAAGCCAATCTCAAAAAACCAATGGACGAATGATATCACTAATAAGTGGATGATGACACATAATGGGGGGTGGGAGGGGTTAGTGTTAGGGTTAGAGTAAGGGTTAGGGAGGGGGGCAAGAATGGAGAAAGGAAGGACTGTATAGAGGGAAAAGAGGGGTGGGAGGGGAGGGGGGAAGGGAAAAAAATAACAGAATGAATCAAACAACATTACCCTATGTAAATTTATGATTACACAAATGGTATGTCTTTACGCCATGTACGAACAGAGAAACATCATGTATCCCATTTGTTTACAATAAAAAATACAATATTTTTGGTATTTATTGAAAGAGTTGGTTTTAAATAGATTCATATTGCCATGTTTTCTATGAGTGTCTTCTTTTCTTTTCTGCCTCTTTTAGATAAGTTGTATATATTTTAATAATTGTATATCCCACCTGAGTTAAATTTTGAACTATAATTTTTAACTGATTGCTTTAGGGTATATGGTATATACTTATGTCTTATTACAGTCAAATTTCAAATAACAATATATAACTTCATGTGCAATATAATTACCTCATCTGAGTGCAATTGGACTTTCTGGCCTTACTCTCATAAATGTAAATTTCAGATTACATTGTTAATGCTTTTGACTTAACATATCTTTAAAGATATTTCTAAATCAAATAAAAATATTGCTTTTTGTTTACCCACCTATTTAGCATTTTTGTGCTCCTAGTTTCTTTCATTAGATTCAATCTTTCATTTGATATTTTCATTCTTTCTGAAGGAACTTAATTTTAACATGTTTAAAGTACAGATATGTTCAGGACAAATTCAGATTTACTATGTCTGGAAAACTCTTCATTTGCTTTTGAGTAATACTTTCACTTTGAAAGATAGTTTTTCTGAGTTGCCCTTTGAGTCTAAATTATATATTTTTCTCCAGATTTAAATGAACAATATATTCATTTTTTGTACTTTATGTGTTTAGGATTCTTTTAATTTTAAACAAATCAATATATTCTTTTGTAATTTTCTTCATTAATAATGTGTATAGGATTCTTTCAAGTCATGGACTTGAGAATTTGTAATTTAATCAATTTTTAAATCCATTTATTCAAAATATGTAATTCGAATCATTTCATCCTTCTATACATATATTGGGCCTCTTGAGTTGTCCCACATTTTACACTCCCTTATCCTTTTAACCTAGTTTTTAAGTGTGTTTTGCTTTGGATAATTCTACTTCCAAGTTTTTGTGTTCAATAATTTTTTTCTACAATGTCAAATCTACCATATAAAACATCGGGTATTTTTTTTTATATTTTGCATTGAGCTTTTATATCTAGAATTTCAGTTTCAACTTTACATTTCTTCCATGTCTTACCTAACATGCTTACTTTATTGCCATTTATTTAAAATACAGAACTGAAAAATAATTGCTCAATGACTTTCAATGACTTTGTATATTAATTCCAAATTTGTCATTTCTGTGTTTTGTGTTTGATTTTGTTTTGTTTTGTATTTATTTTGGTTTTTCCTCATTATGAATCAAGCTTTCCTGACTTTCTGTGCATGGAAATATTTGATTGGGTGTTGGATATTGTAAATTATTTTTAATCAGATCCTAGAAAATTTTATATTTCCAGAATATAAAACTTTCTTGGATGGAAAGTTAATTGCGAACAACTTTTTCTTTCCAAAGATTTTCTTTTGAAGTTGTATTATACAGAATAAGGTCTAATAATCTAGGACTACCTTTTTCCTACCACTTATAATTATGTACTCCATTTAATGCACGGTGAATTGCCAAACCTTCTATTGCTGGTGAGAATAGGTAATAACCTTAGTACTATGTGATTCCTGGAATCGTTTTGTCTACTCCTTTTGTGCAGGTATTTCCAGGGTCTTAGGAAATTGTATGATGTGTATTTGATTATCAGTGTTCAGCTCCATCATAAAGGTGAACCTTCTGTAGCTCTTCAAGTCTTTCTCTGCTGTTTCCTCTTTAATATTTTGCCTGTGAGTTTGAAGCACTTTGATCTATTGAGACTTGGACTTCTGTCTTCTCAATGTAGGGAGATTGCCATGCTTCAACTGGTTTTCCACTTCTTACACTGCAATTCAGAAATTCTCTAGTTAGTAAGCAAGTGCAGTTAGGTGGTACACCTCATTTGTTTCCTTTCCTTCAGTGTTCCCTATGTTTTGCTGCCTGATGTTTAGTGTCTAAAGTTCACTGTTCATATATTTGTCTGTTTCCTCCTCCTCTTCACTGCCCCCCACTCCTTCTCTCCTCCTCCTCCTTTGTTTCAATTTTCAGGACAGGAAGTAAATTTAGTTCTTTTTATTCTACCTGGTTACAAATTTGTAACAATAGATCTGATTTCTCATAAAAAGAACATTTTCACAACTGTCTCAAGTAGAATAACATTCCTACTTGAGTACGACTTTACATTTCTTAGGCAATAGGAAGGACAATTTTTTATTTCCTTCTAATGTGGGGAAAATTCTTTCAGAGATAGAGGTATAATAGCTATTCAAGTTCTACTTTCCATTTACCTTGGGAACTAAAACTGATTGATGTCTTTATTCATGTGTTTAGTAAATACATCTAGGATATACCACCAGGTCCTGTGAGTCTGTTAAAAATACCTAGCTCTCTGATTCTAGTAGAACTCTTAAGTTCTCATTATGATTCTATATATTTACTTCTTTGGCTTTAATGTATGCTATTTTTAACACCTGAAGATTTCTTTTTCTTTGTTTTGATTAAGGTATTAAAAACTTAATTTGTCTTTATTTTAAAATCCAGAATCATATGTAATTGCAGTGATGAAGAATGTGCATAAAAATTTGCTCTATCATAGTTACTATTTTTTCCTCTCATTTAATTTATTTGCTTTTCTTTAATCATTTCATTTGTCTATACATTTTGCTTGAAAATTATGATTGAGGGAAGTTTCTAAACTTTAAGACAAAATAAATATAAGAAAACTCAGTATTTAGAAATTTTGCCAATATGCCATATACAGATTGTTTTAAAAGAGCACCCAGAAAGCAGCAAGGGAAGTTTTGGAAAGCTACTTCCAGGGTTCTGATTGTATAGAATAGCATAAAATAAAGGATATCCCAAGCACAGTGAGATCATCAAAAGAGAAAACTAGGAATAGGAAGGATAATAATATGTGGCAATAATGAAACAAAGTTGTAGGAGCAGAATATCCATATTAGGTAAAGACAGCATCTGAAGTTGACATGATCTTCTCTGTTTTATATAGAAGTGGACTAAAAAGCAGAAAACCTAAAAATATAAAATAAAATTATTCAGATTCCAACTCCTTAAGGATCTGAAACCAGCTTAATTTATACATTTTAAAGCAATTAAAATGTTTTTATTTCAAATGTGAAACAAAGATTGCCATCTTTTTTTTTTTTTCTCTGCAGTGCGAGGGATCTGAACTCTGGACTTGTGCTTACAAGGCAAGCACTCTACCAACTGAGCTATACCACCAACTGCCTGAAACACAGATTTTTGATCATATTGTATCTCTTAACAAGTTAGGTTTCATACACTTTAAAATGCCTATTAATCTAACATGTTTTTCTTTTTAAAAAGTCAGAGTAATTGGACAAAGATAAATCTCTGAGAAAACAATCTGACAAAGAATTAAGTCAACAACAGAAAAGAATAGGAACAAAATTATCTGAACTTTCAGAAGAGCAAATAAAACCTGTCACTGTGATACACCCTATCTGTAGGTAGACTATGGCTTGATGGTTGATTAACTGCACAAGTAAATAATAATGATTACAGCATAATTACTTGCATACTTTTATAAATAGACTTGGAATTCTGTTAGAGTTAATGTTTTGTGTGTACAAATACACATGTGTTCAAATGTGAATGTATGTCACATAAAAATAATCAAATGTGTATTTGTGATTAAAAAAAGACTCCATTCTCTATATTTTTGTAAGCCCAGTATTTTTTGTGATTATCTACTCAACATGGTGCGTTGCAAAATATAAAATATAGGCTTTTTTAAATTAAAAGCAAACACAGCTGTGATAGAATCAACATCCAACAAGTCGAACCTGTCAAGGATTCCCTACTATTCCTCAAATAAAAGAGAAATACTTAAATGTCACATTGAATATATCTTTTTGTTTATTTCTTTTTTTATTGTAAACAAATGGGATACATGTTGTTTCTCTGCTTCTACATGGAGTCAAGGCATACCATTTGAGAAATCATAAATTTACATAGGGTAATGTTGTTTGATTCATTCTGTTTTATTTTTCCGTTCCCCCCACCCTCCCACCCCTCTTTACCCTCTATATAGTCCTTCCTTCCTCCATTCTTACCACCCTCCTTAACCCTAACCCTAAACCTAACACTAACCCTAACACTAACACCTCCCACCCCCCCTTATATGTCCTCATCCGCTTATCAGGGAGATCATTCATCCTTTAGTTTTTAGAGATTGGCTTATCTCACATAGCATGATATTCTCCAATTTTGTCTATTTGCCTGCAAATGCCATAATTTTATCATTCTTTATGGCGGAGTAATATTCCATTGAATATATATGCCACAGTTTCTTTATCCATTCATCAATTGAAGGACATCTAGGTTGGTTCCATAATCTGGCTATGGTGAATTGAGCAGCAATGAACATTAATGTGGCTGTATATCTGTAGTATGCTGATTTTAAGTCCTTTGGGTATAGGCCAAGGAGTGGGATAGCTGAGTCAAATGGTGGTTCCATTCCAAGCTTTCTGAGGAATCTCCATATTGCTTTCCAGAGTGGCTGCACTAATTTGCAACCCCACCAGCAATGTATGAGTGTACCTTTTTCCCCACATCCACGTCAAGACCTATTATTGCTTGTGTTCTTGATAATCCCCATTCTAATTGGGGTGAGATGGAATCTTAGGGTAGTTTTGTTTTGCATTTCTCTTATTACTACAGATGTTGAACATTTTTTCATATATCTGTTGATTGCTTGTACATCTTCTTCTGTGAAGTGTCTGTTCATTTCCATAGCCCATTTGTTGATTTTATTATTTGTATTCTTGGTGTAGAATTTTTTGAGTTCTTTATATATTCCGGAAATTAACACTCTATCTGAAGTATGAGTGGCAAAGATATTCTCCCACTCTGTACGCTCTCTCTTCACATTACTGATAGTTTCCTTTACTGAGAGAAAGCTTTTTAGTTTGAATCTATCCCAGTTGTTGATTCTTGCTTTTATTTCTTGTGCTATGGGAGTCCTGTTAAGGAAGTCTGATCCTAAGTCAACAAGTTGAAGATTTGGACCTACTTTTTCTTCTATAAGATGCAGGGTCCCTGGTCTGATTCCTATGTCCTTCATCCATTTTGAGTTGGGTTTGTGCACCGTGAGAGATAGGGGATTAGTTTCATTCTTTTGCATATGGTTTTCCAGTTTTCCCAGTACCATTTGTTGAAGAGGCTATCTTTTCTCCATTGCATGTTTTTGGCCCATTGGTCTAGTATGAGAAAATTGTATTTATTTGAGTTTCTGCCATGTCCTCTATTCTGTTCCATTGATCTACCTGTCTATTTTGATACGAATACCATGCCGTTTTTGTTACTATTGCTTTGTAATAGAATTGAAGAACTGGTATTGTGATACCCTCTGCTTTGCTCTTGCTACTGAGGATTACTGTAGCTATTCTGGGTTTTTTATTCTTCCAGATGAATTTCATAATTGCTTGCTCTATTTCTGTAAGGTACATCATTTGGATTTTAACTGGAATTGCATTGAATCTGTATAGCAGTTTAGGTAGTCTGGCCATTTTGACAGTATTAATTCTGCCTATCCAAAAACATGAGAAATCTTTCCATCTTCTAAGGTTTCCTTTAATTTCTTTCTTTAATGTTCTGTAGTTCTCATTGTAGAGGTCTTTCACCTCTTTTGTGAGATTGATTCCCAAGTATTTTATGTTTTTCGATGCTATTGTAAATGGGGTAGTTTTCCTAATTTCTCTATCTGAAGATTTATCACTTATGTATAAAAATGCATTGGATTTATGAGCATTGATCTTGTAACCTGCTACTTTACTGAATTCACTTATGAGATCTAAAAGTTTTCTGGTAGAATTTCCAGGTTCCTCTAAATATATAATCATGTCATCAGCAAACAAGGATAGTTTGAGTTCGTCTTTTCCAATTTGTATCCCTTTAATTTCTTTGGTCTGTCTAATTGCTCTGGCTAGAGTTTCAAGGACAATGTTGAATAGAAGTGGTGAAAGAGGGCATCCCTGTCTTGTTCCAGTTTTTAGGAGGAATGCTTTCAGTTTTTCACCATTTAGAATGATATTGGCCATGGGCTTAGCGTAGATGGCCTTTACAATGTTAAGGAATGTTCCCACTATCCCAGATTTTTCTAGTGTTTTGAGCATGAAGGGATGCTGTACTTTATCGAATGCTTTTTCTGCATCTATTGAAATAATCATGTGATTCTTGACTTTAAGTCTGTTGATATGGTGAATGACATTTATTGATTTCCTGATGTTGAACCAACCTTGCATCCCTGGGATGAAACCCACTTGATCGTGGTACACTATCTTTTTAATATGTTTTTGTATGCGATTTGCTAAAATTTTGTTGAGAATTTTTGCATCGATGTTCATTAAGGATATAGGTCTGAAATTTTCTTTCCTTGATGTGTCTCTGTCTGGTTTAGGTATCAGGGTGATATTGGCTTCATAGAATGAGTTTGGGAGGGTTCCCTCCTCTTCTATTTCATGGAATACTTTGAGGAGTATTGGAATGAGCTCTTCTTTAAAGGTTTTGTAGATCTCGGCTGAGAATGAATCTGGTCCCGGACTTTTCTTTTTTGGAAGGCTTTTGATGACCTCTTCTATTTCATTGCTTGAAATTGGTTTATTTAAGTTGTGTATGTCCAACTCGTTCAGTTTAGGTAATTTTATGTCTCTAGAAATTTGTTAATGTCTTAGAGGTTTTCTGTTTTGTTGGAGTATAGATTTTCAAAATAGCTTCTAATTATGTTTTGTATTTCACTCGTGTCTGTTGTGATATTTCCTTGTTCATTCCAAATTTTAGTAATTTGAGTTTTCTCCCTCTTTTTCTTTGCTAGTGTGGCTAAGGGTTTATCAATTTTGTTTATTTTTTCAAAGAACCAACTATTTATTTTGTTAATTTTTCCGATTGTTTCTTTCGTTTCAATTTCGTTGATTTCGGCTGTGATTTTAACTGTTTCCCGTCTTCTACTTTTGATGTTGGTCTGCTCTTCTTTTTCTAGGGCTTTGAGCTGTAGTGTTAAGTTGTTTGTTGATTTCTACTTCTTTTGTTGAATGTGCCCCATGAAATAAATCTTCCTCTAAGTTCTGCTTTCATAGTGTCCCAGAGATTTTGATATGATGTGTCTTTGTTCTCGTTTACTTCTAAGAATTTTTTTTTATTTCCCTCCTGATGTCTTCTGTTATCCATTCATCATATAATAGCGTATTATTTAATCTCCAGGTATTGGAGAAGTTTCTGTTTGTTATTCTGTCATTTATTTCTAATTTCAATCCATTATGATCCGATAGAATACAAGGTAGTATCTCTATCTTCTTGCATTTGCTAACAGTAGCTTTGTGGCATAAAATATGGTCTATTTTAGAGAAGGATCCATGTGCTGCTGAGAAGAAATGTATTCATTCTTTGTTGGATGGTAAATTCTATATATGTCCATTAAGTCTAAATTGTTGATTGTGTTATTGAGATCTATGGTTTCTTTATTCAATTTTTGTTTGGAACATCTATCCAGTGGTGAGAGAGGTGTGTTAAAATTGCCTAGTATTATTGTGTTGTGGTCTATTTGATTTCTGGAATTGAGAAGGATTTGTATGACATACATGGATGAGCCAATATTCGGGGCATAGATATTTATGATTGTTATGTCTTGCTGATTTATGCTTCCCTTAAGCAGCATGTAATGTCCTTCTTTATCCCTTCTGACTAGTTTTGGCTTGAAGTCCACGTTATCTGAAATGAGGATGGATACCCCAGCTTTTTTGCTGTGTCCATGTGCATGGTATGTTTTTTCCCATCCTTTCACCTTTAGTCTATGGGTATCTCTTTCTATGAGATGAGTCTCTTGCAGGCAGCATATTGTTGGATTTTTCTTTTTAATCCAATCTGCCAGTCTATGTCTTTTGATTGATGAATTCAGGCCATTAACATTCAGGGTTATTATTGAGTTATGATTTGTATTCCCAGTCATTTGACTCATTTTTGTTTTTTGACATGATTTGGTTTCTCCTTTCTTTGGCTATTCCTTTAGACTAGTTCCTCCCTTTGCTGATTTGCATCGTTGTTTTTCATCTCTTCCTCGTGGAATATTTTGCTGAGAATGTTCTCTAATGCCGACTTTCTTTTTGTAAATTCCTTTAGCTTTTGTTTATCATGGAAGGATCTTATTTCGTCGCCAAATCTGAAAGTAAGTTTTGCTGGGTATAAGATTCTTGTTTGGCATCCATTTTCTTTCAGGAGTTGGTAAATGTTGTTCCAGGCACTTCTAGCTTTTAGGGTCTGGATTGAAAAATCTGCTGATATTCCTATTGGTTTCCCCCTGAATGTAATTTGATTCTTTTCTCTCGCGGACTTTAAAATTCTCTTTATTTTGTATGTTAGGTATTTTCATAGTAATGTGTCTTTTTGTGGGTCTGTTGTAATTTTGTGTATTTGGAGTCCTATAAGCCTCTTGTACTTGGTTTTCCATTTCATTCTTCAGATTTGGGAAATTTTCTGATATTATTTCATTGAATAGATTGTTCTTTTCTTTGGTTTGTTTCTCTAAGCCTTCCTCAATCCCAATAATTCTTAAATTTGTTCCTTTCATGATATCCCATAATTCTTGTAGATTCTGTTCATGATTTCTTACCATCTTCTCTGTTTGGTCAACTTTGTTTTCAAGATTAAGTATTTTTTCTTCAATGGCTGAAGTTCTGTCTTCCAGGTGTTCTATCCTATTGGTTATGCTTTCTATGGAGTTTTTAACTTGGTTTATTGTTTCCTTCATTTCAACGATATCTGTTTTTTTCTTATCAGTATCTCTAACTCTTTATTGAAATGATCTTTTGCTTCTCATATTTGCTCTTTCAACTGTTGATTGGTGTGATCATTTAATGCCTGCATTTGCTCTTTCATCTCCTCCTTCAAAGCCTGCATTTGCTCTTTCATCTCCTTATTTGCTTCCCTGATTGTTTTAATTATGTACAGTCTGAACTCCCTTTCTGACATTTCTTCTTCTGTGCTATCATTGGATTTTATTGTTATAGTATCTAGGTTTGTTTGGGATATTTTCTTCCCTCATTTTCTCATATTAGTCAGATACCAGTGGGAGTCTGAGATATTGCAGATTTCCTCTATTGGCTTATAGTGTCCCTGTAGATTTACAGTATATCAGCTCCCAGCCTTCAGTAGCCTGAAGTCTTGGAGGAACTTGATAATGCAATGCTTCCAAAGAAAGCTGCTCCTAGCCCACTACTGGTTCCAGGACTTGGAGCTGGCTCTGTGCGGAAAGGCTCTCACTGGGTGATCTCCTCTGAGAAGCTGACCGTGAAAGGAGCCTGCCACTGGAGGGAGCAGAGCTGCTTGGAGAAGTCCCTGGCTGCCCTGTCCTGGTCCCTGAATCTGCCTGTGGGCTGGAGCTCGCCACTGGCTCCGGACTTGGAGCTGGTTCTGTGCAGAAAGGCTCTCACTGGGGTGCCTGCTCTGAGAAGCTGGCCATGTGGGAGGAGCCCACTGCCAGAGGGAGCAGGGCTACCTGGGGAAGACTCTTGCTGCCCTGCCCTGCTCTGAGAAGCCGCCCCTATCAGGGCCTGCTGCACAGGCCGAGCTTCACCTGGTGGGGGAGACTCACCCCGTGGCTCTATTTTAGTCCGAGTCTCTCAATGCCTCCCCTTCTTGAATTCTGGATTCTGGAGTGACAGGAGATGCAGTCACCCTCTAGTCCGCCAACTTGGATCGCCCCGTGGAAAGAGCCTGCTCCTGGAGGGAGCAGGGCCGCCTGTAGAATTCTCTGGCTTCCCTGCCCTGGTCCCAGAGGACATTGAATATATCTTCACCATAATTTAGCAATCTAAATTAATGCCCCCAACTCCAAAATAAGTATATTCTCCAATTTAAGGCAATCTACATCCTTTACCTTGAAATTTCTTTTTCCTTGTTGGTTGCCCACCCACCCCCTCCTGCTCAGCATGCTAGTAACATGTATTTGTAAAAGTCTAGCTTCAATATTATTTTCTTCCCAGAAGACTGAGATCCTCCATATATATTCCTCTTCTCTCAATCCCTACTGTTATATTAAACTATGCAGCGTACAATTTAATGATTATTTTTTCTATTTTTCATATATGATCCTTTTTATATCTCCAAGTAATGCATAATTCTCTTGGATGCAATCATCAAACTGATTCTTCTTCCCTCTTTTCCAGCGTGTATAAAATGGAAACAAAAGTTAACATCTCAAACATGCCTATCGAATCATGGATTGTTGATTGAGATCTTCTATATAAAGTCAGATCAAGAACAAAGGCTCCCAGGCAGGTCTTTCCCAGGTAATCCCATCTACTTATTTTTCTCCCACTTTTTTTTTTTGTCTTTTAATTTTTTACAGACTGTATTTTGATTCATTGTACACAAATGGGGTACATCATTTCATTTCTATGGTTGTACAAGATGTAGATTCATACCATTTGTGTAATCATACATATATATACATAGGGTAATGATGTCTGTCTCATTCCACCATTTTTCATACCCCCCTCCCTCTCATTTTCTTCTACATAATCTAAAGTTCCCCCATTCTTCTCTCACTACTGACCTCCCCACCCCCATTATATAATTCTCCACTTATCAGGGAAAACATTCTGCCTTTGGGTTTTTTGGGATTGGCTTATTTCACTTAGCATGATATTCTCCAATTCCATCTACTTTTGTCTTCAATTTGGAGGACAGAGAGAATCCATGAGTCACATGCCTAATTTCTTCAGTATCCTCTGTAAATCCATAAAGTAAGCTTTTGATCCTTTCAAGGAACCAACATAATTTGTTATTTCCACATTCCCACAGTGCTGGGGACTTGAACCCGGGCCTCCAGCATGAGAGGCAGGCACTCTACTAGGTGAGCTATATGGCCTGCCCCTTCAACATAATTTGTAATTGATCTTTTGCTTTCTATAGAGAAAGCTTTCCTGACAATGAATCTTCCAGTTTTAGCATCTTTTACAATATTGATAAAATAAGAAGAGTTTTCCAAATCATCCAGTCTTGGTTCTTTAGGCTTCATATATCTTTGCCCAATTCATCTCTTTTTTTTTTCTCCCATTTTAGTATAGCTGGATGGAGAAACCAGGCTTTGCTTTCAACAAATACCTCATATAAATGTCCAAGTTCATTGCTTTTCAGTTGTATTGTCAACACAACTGTAGTACACAGCTTAAGTAACTTTCTGCCTTTGTATAAAAAGTATCCCTCTTCCTCCATTTCTTAGTAACATATCTTCACTCTTCCTATGAACCCTTGCAAGCAGTCTTTAATGTTCATTATTTCTACCAACAACCTTTGTGATTATTTAATCTTTCTCTAGGATGCTATGGGTTTTCACTATTGTGGTTCTTGCTTTCTATGCACTCACACAAACTGTCATTAGCATCCATATTTCTGCAAACAGTTGATGTAAGACACAGTCATTTCAATCATGCTTGTCAAAATTCTTCCAGGCTCTACCCAGAATCCAACTCCACTCCAGGGGCATATTTATCTTTTAGATAATTGTTAAAGCAACACCCCATTTCAGAATACTAAAATCCACATTCATTTTCTTTCATGGCTAAAACAGATTACCACAAAATTAGTGGCTTAAAACAATTGACTGTCTTATAGTTAGAAAGGTCATTAGTCCAAAATTCGTTGGGAAGGCTGTAGTTCTTCTGAAGGTCTACTGGAGGATCTTCCCCTTTGCAACTGCAAAAGACTGTCAGCCTTCCTAGGCTTATGGCCCTATATCCCTTTAACCTCTGCTTCTGTCTTCACAGTCTCATCTATCCCTGACCCTATTGCCTCCAGTTTATAAGAACCTTTGTGATTATGTTAAGTTCATGCAGACAATAGAGTATAAATTCCAAATTCTAAGATTCTTAAGTTAATCCACCTGAAAAGTCTCTTTTGTTATGGAAGGCAAGATTTACAGATTTTGGAGATTAGGACTTGTATATTTTGGGGGAACCATTATTCAGGCTATCATAAAGTTGTAGAAAATATTTCCTTTATTATGCATAGAATTATTTCAAAAGTTAAAATGAACTAACAAATGTAAAACACTTGAAAATTCCTGACTGTCTTATGTACCTAATTAAAATATATATATATGGACTTGGGTTTAAAGAAAGCAGTTTTAATCTCAGTCTTGACACTATGTAAATTGGTTGTATTTTTGTTTTACTCCTGTTATCCTGATCTTTAAAATTAATGGAGTGGCATTAAATATCTCACAGAGATTTTATCAATATTATATAAAATAATTCAAGTAAATGGATTCAGCAGTGTCTGCTACAAGCATGTGCACAGAAAAATATTATTAACATCCTCAACATTATACCCAAATATAATTTGTGGTTTCCTTACTCTAATTACAGTAAATATAAATAGTTCATATTCCAGACAGCATTTATCCAACAAGCATAAGAAATTATGGAAAAAATAAGTAGGTAAACTTTGCTTTTTATTACCTCCCATCCTTTCCTTTCAAAGTTCAGCTCATTCTATTTGCTGGACTTTTTATTTTCCTCTTTTACCCCCCTATTTGCACATATCATTCTTTACCATAATAGATTATTTAACTATTCAGTAGCTTAAGCATTATTACCCATCTTAAGGTTCCCTAGGGCAGAGGCTTTAGTTCGTTTTGCTGATTGCCATACCCCAACTTCAAAAAGAGTGCCTGGCACATAGTATGTAATCCATAAATACTTGCTAAATGAATAGGTTTGACCCTTCAAAATTCACATTTCTTAAGCTCTTATACAGAAATGACTCTCCAAATTCAGGTTTACCAAAAACTACTTCATGGACTGGATGTATAGTCAATGATCACATTTATGCAGTATAAAAGTATCTTATACTTTTGTGTCATTTTTGAGTTAAAGTGGTTTTAGTTATAAATAAAAGAATAACCACTAGGTGTTTTTTTTTTTTTTTTAATCACTCTGAATTGAGGTTGGAAATAGCCAGAAAGGGTTAACTCTTAGCTAACTCATTGACCAGAAATGACAGTGTCTATGGATATGAGGTAAAATTTAGGTGTCTGATTTTATACCACAAAAGAAAAGGCTATAAATTCTTATATTTTTTAGTTTCCACACACATATTGCACAACAGTAGCTTTTTCATCTCCATCCTCTTCTATGTAGAAAATATTACTTTCCTTTACACTTAGCTTAAATATCTTGGGCTTGTAGCTGGGACTGAGTCCTTCCTTTTGTTATTGACAATATCTTCAAGTTTATTAGCATCCTTTTCCTCATTTGTTTTATCTTTCTTCACTTTCAAATGTGCCTTGTTTTGTTGGAAGAATATTTCAAATTTTACCAACATTAAAAAGGGTGAAGAGTCTTAAAGAAAACTGGGGGTTTTATGTCAAAAACATTTCTCTGAACACCTGTGAATTGTTGAATTTAATTGGGTTACAGCTGGAACAGACTGCGAAAAGCAGGGTGCAGGTTGGTATTTCCAAACAGGGCATACATTAACATTGCCCTGACTTTGCTCTAACAGGTTGCAGGGCAGAATGGTCATGAATGAATCAGGCTAAGTTACGACACTAATACTCTCTTCTCTATCCTATTATCTACATCTGTTGTCAAAACAGGATTAGGGAAATGTTTAAATGATTGGCAGTACTTAATAAGTTAACTCTCCCAATTTTATTACCATTTCATTATGGTCATTACCCTAAATTTAAGCAATAAAATGAAATTATAGAATCTCAGCAAGCAGTATAGAGTGGTCAGGAATACAAAAATAGGTAGTTAAAAAAATATACTCAGTAGGGTTACCAGGCAAAAGCTAAAGGCTCAGTAATTATGAACTAACATTCTGTGTGAATATGTGCCTTTTTTAAGAATGTGGTTTTTCCAGTATTACTGAAAATTGCTTCCATGGAGATTCTATGTCATAATTGACTAAGAAAGAAAAATGAACACAAATATGCAGAGCAATAGACCATAGAGACCAATTTGCCACACAAAGATCCTTTAAAAAATATCTCAGAAATTGCTGTGTGGTCATGGGAATGAGCTTTTGGAAAAGTAGTGAGAGAAGTCATGATTCTTAAGGATTGAGTTTTCACAGACCAATCTCTGTGTCTTACATTTCACAGACCAATCTCTGTGTCTTACATCATTAATCTAAAAATCAGGAATGTAAAACTTTTTTATGTACTAGTTCCTAATGAAGTTTTAAGCACTAAATCACTTTTTGAAACTAAAAATCTTTTAAATACTTTATCGTTTTAATTATTTATTTCTTTATGCTTTAATTAGTGTGCCATAATTATATATGATATTGAGTTTTTTTTGACAGAATCATACACTCATGGAAAATAATTCATTTCACTTCAGTTCCCAGTAATTCCTCTTTTCTAAAATCTTCCTATAAAAGGTACAGCTGTAATGGAGGTTGCAGAGTTGTTGAAAGGCTAGTGTTGAATTCAAGTAGAGGATTCATAGTAGTGTCATGGTTAGTTCTAAGTAGTAACAATATTTTTGCCCAGAAAAGAAGTTCTGATTTCTTAAAAGGAAATAAGAAAACTTTACACATTCATCATTTGTTTTTATGGGCTCTTTGCTCTAACTGATCTGGTCTTTCTTTACTTCATAAAATTGCTTTGTCTCTGCCTTCTTTCTCATTTTATTCATTGTATTTTTGTTGTCTTGAACTACCTATATTCTTCCCCATAAGTTAAGCATGGGGCTCAAAGAATTTATGCTGGACATTTTGAATAATGATTAATAATGATTAATGTCTAATTATTCATATGTATATATAAACATATACATATAGCTACTTATTACATTGTGATATATATGTATATGTATACTTAAGATATAATTTTAGGGTAATTTAAGATGCTAATTTTAGGGTAACTTGTCAAAATCTCCATTGGCTAAATGAATTGGGGTCACTGGTATGGGAGAATAATATTAACAGGAAAGTCTCCCTTAAAACACTTGATAGATAACAGTCTTCTTATTGTTTACCCTTTTATGCAGAATTCCTATGTGTTGTGCTGAGGTAAGACATGCACGACCTTCTATGCTGCTGAGGTAAGACATGCATAACCTTCTGTGCAAGCTACTTACTGCTGAGCACATCATCCAACTACATTTAGTGACATAGCAATGATTTTAACTATAGTATAAATAGATTCTTCTAAAAACAAGGGTAGTCATTCTTATGTTTGAACAGTAAGTGAGATATGGCATTATGTCAGCTGGTCATGGATGTCTAGGGAGATAAAACACAAGAACAGTTGACCTTATTTCTGGAGCTGGCAAGTTTTTTGATCTACATAGAACATGTGTGGAACTGTGAGCCCCATTACATAGATGTCACTTAATTGAAAATATGTAAAGTACTCAAATCACTGAGCCCAATCCTAAGTCATGGCTTAATGAAAATGACAGACATCTCTAGCAGATAATCATGTCAGAAGGAGCATCTGTCAGAGTTCATTTTTGTTCTGTTCCATCAGAATACCTGAGACTGGACAACTTATAAAGAACAGAATCTTAGTTTTTTCCAGTTCTGGAGGCTACAAAATACAAATTCAAGTTGCTGACAGGTTAGGACCTCATCTCTCTGTTTCCAAGATGGCACACTGGACACTGCATTCCTTCAGAGAGGAAAATACTATGTCCTCATATGGCAGAATTTGATAGCAGAATTAATTCCTTCATGAAGGCAGAGCTCTTGTGATCTAAACACCCCCAATGAAACACACCTCCTGACACTATTACATTGGGGTTAAGTTTTAATACATCAATTTTGAAGCTAGAGTTATATGAACAAAAACTTAAAGTAGTATTGGATTAAAACCATAAAATAACATCCATACCATAGAAACAAGTAACCACTATAAATATGGTTGGACAATAATAAGACTAATACAATTATGAAAAAGAAGGAAAATAATACAGATGTGAGATTTATAAATTAACATAAAAAAACAGTCTTGAAATATGATATGCTAAATATTTAAGTACTATCAGTTAATACTAAAGTTCAATAAATGCTTTGTGATAAATGAGATGAGGCATACATTAAATACTAATAATTTGTTAAATTTTCCTGAAGTGAAGAAGAAATCTGAATTCTAGAGGTATCAGGGTTAAAAATAATACCAAAAATGTCCAATGAGACATATTGGGAATATGATATTGATCTAAAATTTTGAGATAGTATATACCAGGCAGTCAGCATGAAAAGTAAAAAAAAAAAAAAAAAACAAGGGATACAATTTAAGCTGGCCTCAGACAGTTCATGATAACCTTCAAACTACATGACAAATATATGAAATACCCTCACTGAAAGGGGAGAGGGTAAAATGATTCACCTAAGCAATTTTGGAAACTAAAACCACCTCACAATAGTTGAAAAAGGTGTTTTTCAAGGGGATAGGGGTTATAACCTCTAACATATACCCAAAATTCAGTACTGAACGAAAGGATGGGATAAGATAATTCTGGTTTCTCAGTATGAGAGTGAGAGGAGAGGAGAGGAGAAGCCACAGTGATCTGTGTGATACTGGATTACGGTTATATGTCTACATTTGATTTGCAATTTGGTATACATAAACATGTCTTCTTTCTCTATCACTTCAGTTAGTCAAAAATCAATGGCATTCCAGTATCAGAGAGCCCTGTCGTGTCCAGGTCTTGGTTTTTAATAATTCTCCAATAAAAGGAACCATAACTCCTTGAAAAATGGATTATTCCAGGACTGGGGCATAGAATATGCATGAAGAGGCTACAATATTCTCTAATTCCAGAGAGTAAAGAAGTCCTAAAACACACACATATAAACACATTATTGAGTATATCAAAGAATCACAGGAGTCAAGAGTTTTCTATAATCAAAACTAGAACAATTTGAACAATAAAATAAAGTAGTATTTGATTAAACCTATATAGAATACAATAAAATGATCACAAGTTCATAGTTGTACAAAGAAAGGCTTGAAAAAAATAAGAAAATCACCTAGACAATTTCCAAGATAAAATTATCACAAATCATTTATTTACTTTTACGGAAATAAATTTTATCTCCTACAAAGTGCAGCTTTGAATGGAATCTTTCTTCCAAAGAACAGAGCGTGGAAACAGAAGAAGATGTCCTCACAGATGAGAAGCATGGCAAACACTACCCCAGCAGACTCGCCTGGCTAGTCAGGTGATTAATATTGACATCAATAATAAACTGTGCTGATAGAATCCACCCCTGATATAACATATGAAAATGATGCTTTAGCTCTGAAAAAATAACAGACAAACCCCTTCTTTTTTTTTAAGTCATCCATTACATTTATTTAAAGTGACTGATTTTGTAATGGGCTTCTCATTTTTGGTATGTTGTCACCTTAACCCATTTGTACATTAAAAAAATACAAAAAATGTGTATAGAAAACTGTATATTTTCTTATTTACATTATAGAATGCTATTACATTATTTTATATTCCCAAAGTTTATCTTCCAAAATTCAAGACCTCACAAATTCAAAGATGATCACACACATGCAGTGTATCACTAAATTTCATTCGTTCTTGATTATATAGCATGTTACCAGTGTCTAAAAATATAATTTATACAATATCTTCTAACATGCTTTTCAGTAAAATGACTCAATACCTATGCACATATTTTTAAAAGTAACTGGTTTTCTTTCTTTTTTAACATCAGAGCATTGTAGTTTTACATACTGTTGGGTTCATTTTGACAAAATCATCTATGCATGGCCTTTGATTTTCTCCATTTTAGTATCCATTTCCCCCCTCTCCAAACCCCTTCTTTAAAGTCATTAAAAGAAGATGAAACTCTTCTCATGCTGCCATTATTTATCTGATTTAGTATGTTAATTTCATCTTAAATTCTTCATTGTCACATAAAGATTAAAAAATGAAAATCATCGTGAGATCATTTAAATTTATTATTTAACTCTAAGCAAAAATAAATTATACCTTTTAAAAGTTCAATGAGTTATCCTTCATTAGAGGCAAAGAAAGATGTAGTAGTATGTAGAATATAGGCATTTATAGCAAGAATAGTTTAATGCTTGAATTTGCAGAAGATGAGAGATGTTCATCTAAAGTTCTAATTATTCTAAACAGTACAAATAATGGGCAAATGAATTAGAGTTGACATACCTTAGCTCTATGAAATTTATATACAAATTACATTTGAATTGCAATATATGCTATTTTTTAATTTTATGTTCTGGGGGTAGCATAACAGTGGGGTACATAACAATGTCTCCCACTATAAGTTACCAAATGCAAGGAAAGAGATTTTACAGAATATACAGATGTCAATGAGAGCTGAAGAATGGGACCAGGAACATATGTGCTAATATCCTCACTAAACCTTTGATATCCAGACCAAAAACAACTTTATGGCTTAAACAAGGCTTGAGAAATGGAGGGCAAGTTTGACCCATCTCTATTTTAAAACATGCCACCTCATTGTTGTTTCATATTTATATTTCCCCTCTGTTATTTCTTCCTCAAAAATTATTTCTACTTTTCCTTATCCAAAGAGGCCCAGTGATTGATTGAAATTGCCTAGCCTTCTTGTGATCAAGCTGGGAGTAGTCAGTTCTCCTGACCAACTGCACTGTGTGTTGCCCTTGGCTCACCATTTCTGGAGGGAGCATTAAGATTCTCTTCCATAATCAATTTTTTGCCCCGGACTAGCTTTGCAATAGCTTTAAAAGAACAGATATGCCAAAACCAAAACCAAAAGAGAAAGATGTGCATTTGAAGAGAGGGGTTAATGCCAGATTTTTCTTATAAATACGTTTTGGAGAGAAGTCTGTAAATAAGTCCAAGAAGTCCTAGAATTTATTGAAAAGGTGAGATTGTGTGTAAGAATACACTAGTTGCACATGAGAAAATTATGGAACTAAAATATTATAGTTTGATTTGTCAGAAAAGAAACAAAAGAGAGAGAACACGTTTCTTTTGCACAGTCTGCTAGTGAAAGTAGTACTGGAAAGGAAAAGAGAGGGAGGGAGAGAGAGAGAGAAGGCGAAGAAAGGGAGGGACAAACACCCCATTCATTGAGAGGAGACAATCCCAAGAGATCAAGATGACACCAGCTAATGCTCTAAGGGTGAGAAGCAGCCACACACTGCCTGGTATGTAGAAGACTCTTAATGTGACTCAAGACGGGATTGAAGAGAAGTAAGCAACTTCGATAACTGAGTCTGGAAAGCAATTACTTTACTGAATTCATCAAATCAAATGCACTCATTATAGAAACACATTCATTAGAAACCCATTACACATATGTAGATCTCTACAGGAGACAAGCCTGAGAGCAAATGTCAAAGGACAAGTACCAAAATCTTCTAAATACTCAGACCAAACTCTAAAATGTGGACAAAGCTGTATTCAGTTCTCACATGCATAAGCACTGCTGCAAACTAACACAGATGTTCATGTTAGTCCTGTGATTAAGTGTGGTGAGACTATTTCATTTTATATTTTTATTACTGAATTATCAATACATATGTCATTGGGATTCACTTTAAGCTAATTATATAAGATTGGAATTTAATTTGCTCTAACTCAGTCCCTTCTACTTCCTTTTTCTCTCTTCTCCTCCTTCCCCCTCTTGCCTTTACTCTACTCTGTTTTTCTTGTACTTATCTATAGGTTTTTTTAATTAGTGCTTTATAAATATACATTAAGGTAAAATTCACTGTGCTATATTCATATATGTACACAGGACAGTCAGGTCAATTTTATTCTGCAACTCCTCCCATTTCCCATACCGCCTTCCTCCCTCTTAAACCCCTTCCTCGATTTCACTGATCTCTCTTTTATTTTTGGGGGATTCCCCCACCCTTTTCCCTTATTTTGATCTAAGCTTATGCATGTGAGAAAAGCATTCATCCTTGACTTTCTA
The DNA here is from genome assembly GCF_902686445.1 of Sciurus carolinensis. Lineage (NCBI taxonomy): Eukaryota > Metazoa > Chordata > Mammalia > Rodentia > Sciuridae > Sciurus > Sciurus carolinensis. Next base: position 88,808,863 of record NC_062217.1, on the reverse strand, counting down.
GCCTCGCTGATTTTACTTAGCATGATGGTCTTTAGTTCCATTCATTTACCAGTAAACAACATAATTTCATTCTTAATGACTGACTAAACTTGTATCATGCATATATATATTTTTTCTTTATCCATTCATCTATTTGTGGGCTAATGATTGGCACATAGGTTGGTTTCATAACCTCACCATTGTGGTTTGCGCTGCTATAATCATTGATGTGGCTGTATCACTACGCTTGGTGATTTCCATTCTTTTGGATAAATATCAAGGTGTGCAATAGCTGGGTCGTATTTTGGTTTTATTCCTAACTTTATTTATTCCTAGCTTTATGAGAAATCTCCTACTGTTTTCCACAGTAGTTGCAATAATTTGCATTCCTATCAACAACATATGAGCGTACTCTTTCCCCCACATCCTCACCAGCATTGTTATGATTTATATTCTTGATAATTGCCATTATGACTGGAGTGAGATAAAATCACAGTGTGGTTTTAATTTGCATTTCCCTGATTGCTATAGATGTTGAACATTTTTTATATATTTATTGGTCATTGTATTTCTTCTTTCGATAAATGCTTTTTTTGTTCTTTAGCCCTTGTATTAATATGTTCATTTTTTTGTGTTAAGGATTCTTAGCTTTTTATATATTCTGTATATTAATATACTGTCTGAGGATTAGGTGGCAAAGATCTTTCATTCTGTAGGCTGACTCTTCACACTCTTGTTTCCTTTGCTGTGCAGAAGCTTTTATAATTTGATGCCATCCTTTTTATTGGTTCTTGGTTTTATTCTTGCATTTTAGATATTTTGTTGAGAAAGTCAGTACCTGTGTCAATATGTCAGTGTACAGCCTACTTTTTCTTCTACCAGGTACAGAGTTTCTCAACTGATTCACAGGTTGTGATCCACTTCAAACTGACTTTTGTGCGGATGAGAGATAGGATCTAGTTTAATTTTTCCATATACATGTATTGACTTTTCCCAGTGCCATTTGATAAATATGATGCCTTTTTCTAACATATATTTTTGGCTACTCTGTCAAGTATCAGATAACTATATGTATTTGGATTTGTCTATGTCTTCTGTTCTATTCCTCCTTTCTTCATCTTTGCTTTGGTGCCAGTACCAAGGTGTTTTTGATATTACATCTAAGTAGTATAATTTGAAATCTAATATTTTGATGCTTCCAGTATTGCTCTTCTTCCTCAGAATTGCTTTGGCTCTTCTGGGTCCCTTATTCTTCCAAATGAATATAAGAACTATTCTTTTTTTCTACTTCTGTTATGAATTTAATTGGTATTTCAATAGGGGTTTTATTGAATCTGTAAATGCTTTTGGTAGTATGGCCATTTCAATAAAATTGATTCTACTTTTCCAAGAACATGGCAGATATTTCCATGTTCTGAGGTCTTTAAACATTTTCTTTCTTCAGTGTTCCACAGTTTTCATTGTAGAGGACATTCACTCCCTTAGTTAGATTTATTACCAAGTTCTTTTGCTGCTGTGAATTTTTTGTGTGTAAGTGTTGTAGTTTTCCTGATTTCTTAGCAGATTCATTATTGGAGTATAGTAAGCGAATTGACTTATGTATGCTTATTTTGTTTCTGCTACTTTGCTAAATTTGTCAGCTCTGGAAGTCCTCTGGTAGAGTTTTGGGTGCTTCTAACTATAGAATCATATCATCAGCAAATGGAGAAAATTTAACTTCTTCTTTTCCTCTTCATATCCCTTTAAATTCCATCTCTTACCTGCTTGCTCTGGCTAGAGTTTCAAGTATTGTGTTGAACAAGAGTGGTAAGAATGGACATCCTTTTTACTCATTTTGGAGGAAATGTTTTCAGTTTTCCTCTGTTCAGTAGGGCATTGACCTTGGGTTTGTCACATAAAGCCTTTACAATGTTGAGGTTTCTTTCACTTGTTGCTTTAGTGTTGAACATAAGTGGGTACTGGGCTTCGTTGAATGGTTTTCTCTGCATCTGTTGAGATAATCATGGGATTCTTATCCTTAACTTTGTCTAGTATATTACATTTATTAATTTTCATATGTTGAACCAAACTTGCATCCATTGAATGAAACCCACTTGATTATAGTACACTATACAACAAGATAGTATACTATCTTCTTCATGTGTTTTTGAATGTGGTTTGCCAATATTTCACTAAGGATTTTTCATCTATATTCAACAGGAATATTGGTCTGAAGTTTTCTTTCTGTGGTATGTTTTTGTCTGGTTTTGGTATCAACATTTATTGTTACTTTTGTTTTGATAGTTACCATTCTATTTGGTGTGAGAAGAAATCTCAGTGTAGGTTTCATTTGCATTTTTCTAATTGTTAGAGATATTGAACATTTTTTCATATATTTCTGAACCATTCATATTTCTTCTTTTCTTTTGCCTCTTTATTAATGCTTTAAAATATTAGACAAAATACAATCAGATGGGATAAGGACACAATATCAAATACTAGGAAAATAACTCTCAAATCAAAATGAATAATAATACATTTAAGATCAGTATGGAGGTTGGAGCTATTTCTAGTAATCCATGCCAAGGTGGAGAAAATCTTATTTAGTCTTTCTGGTTTAGATTTCATCAGTATTTGAGACCCTTAGAAGAAAACCATAACTCTTCAACTATGGATTCTCCTAGAGGTGATAGAGTACAGGGGCAACTTCTTTAGTTACCATGAATTTCTCACAAGCCGATTCTTGTTTGTCATCTCACGTACCTGAGACTGCATTCTCAGAAGGGGTTGTGTTGATCCATTGACTGTTTCTTTTCAGTGCAGAAGCATAGGATGCAGGGCTCAGGGATGTTGCTCAGACTACTGTGGGATACTGTGCAGTCACTACCTTCCATAGAGTGTCCCAGAGTCTGGTGGCTGTCTGCATCTGAGTTCTCACTGCCTACAATTATGGTTCATGTATGTTGCTTCCCCTCTGCTGACTAAGATAGAGATTGATGCCCTCCACCCCACATCTGAGTTCTCACTGCCTGTGCCTGTGACTGATTTGTGGGCATCCACCCCTGTCTTTGCCTGATCTCTTCCAGAGGTTGTGTTGAGCATTGACTTAGGACCAGCACTTCCCTGGGAGTGATTGGCTTTTGGGTCTGTTCCATTTCACTCCACTTGTCTATGATGAGGGGGAGGAGGTTTCAGTAAATTTCTGCTAGCAATGATCATTCTATAAGTCCCATTTAGATGGATTATTGTGATATCCCGTTTCAGAGGTATTTCTTCTGGTTTGACTTGTTATTACCTGAAGGTGGGGAGAAAATGTGCTGAATTAATTTCTTCTAGGGTAGCTATGTACTCTGCAAAAGAGCTGCCATGGCTTGTGGCTTTCAGACCACAATTTGGGTTAAACTGCTTGATATCCTTCACTGATTATTGTTGTTCCTGTTGCATTTTTACTTGGTTTGTCTTTCTTTTCAGCTGTTTTTAAGGAAATAAACTTCTGGGTTTTTCTTCTCCTTCTTTCTCTCTTTGTTACTGCCCCCCATGCACATACCCTGGCCAGATTTTGGGGTCAAGGAATTTTATACTTATTTTCTGTCCAGTAACCAAAATCCAAGCCTCTTCAAGTCTTAAACTGTCCAACATTGAGTTTTAGAGTATTTATTGGTCATCCACATGTCTGGTCTGCTGTTCTTTAACTGCTTCCTTTCTGGTCTGAGGAGGCATTGGGGTATGCTACCTAGATCCACTCCACCATATTCTCCTCCTGATGAGGCCATTTATATATTATATTATTTTAAGAAAAACTTGGGATTTCATTGCTTATAAATCTGATTGTTTTAAAAATTTAATGAGCATTTTCTATTTGAGAACACTATTTAAAATACTTCCCATATACTGAATTTTAGAAACTTAAAAAGAACAAGTTAAAAAATAATGGTATTGTTTCTTTCACAGAGGGTAAGCTGAGGCAGGTACATTAAATAAGTTGTCCATATTCATGTCCCAATTAAGGCAAACCAGGAGTTGAAGAAGGCAGTATGCTACTTCAGTAAACTCACCTAGAACCTGAAATGTCTACCACCCTGATTCCTGTGGGTTATGTTAGTGAAGAACTTATTGATTCACATCTTACTTCCCTTAGAGACATATCTTTTTTTCTTTCTTGAGGCTTTGGATTTTGCAAATATTCAATTTGGATCACCTGATTGAGCTAGGCTCTGAGTGAGCAAGTTTAAAGTGTAAAAGCATGAAAATGGCCCTGTCCTGCTACCAGTCAATCAGAATTAATCTCTTATCAGTGCCCTGAAAGAGGAGAACATAGGTTGGAAGGACTAAATTATCAGCAAGAGAGTTACTATCATTTAATAAAAACTATTCAAAAACTGCAAATATTTATTTGCCCTACTGACATGGAATCCAGAGTTCAAGTCTCTCAATTTTTTTGTATAATTTCCCCTCCTCAATATTTATTCTTAGCCAGGTATGGTGGCACATGCCTATAATCCCAGGATCTTGGGATACTGAGACAGAAAGATCACAAGTTTGAGGTCAGCCTCAGCAACTTAGTGAGGCCCTCAGCAAGTTAGTGAGACTGTCTCAAAATTTTTAAAAAGATGATAATGATAATAAAAAGGGCTTTGCATATGGCTTAGTGGTAAAGTGCCCCTTGGTTAAATCCTCAGTACCAAATAAGTAAAAATATATATATTCTTTACATTATGTTTGTTTATATACAGTTATATAAATTTTTATATAATATATAAAATATATTTATGATTATTTAAATACATTGTATATTTATATACATAAATATAGCTATATATTATATACACATATATTCATTTTTTGAAAATTAAGTCTTGGTATATTTTGGGTTATTTCACTGGACGTATAATTTAAAAGCAAAGCATGTGAAGACACAAACTTCTTCCTCTACCAAAAGACAAACATATAATATTATACATAATATATAAATGTTCCAAGATCCTATGCTAAGATCAAATATGTTTGAACAGGTAAAACAAGATGCAGTAAAGATCACTTAATATTTAAGAAACAACTACAAACCCTTATAAATTGGAGTAATTATTAATTTACTCAATGCCTATTAAATATGTTTGGTCAGCTTTTATTAAGTTCTTATTATTCTCTCCAGAATGAGACTAAGGTTAGTGAAAACTTCAAGAGCAGTGATACTCTTTCTTCTAGGACTTTGTGATGTGAGTGTGTATATAAGGCACAAACTTAAGAAACAGGCATAAATTATTTACTATAAGAATGAAGGGTCTACATTAATCAGAAATGCCATCAACATAAACTTTTAATTCCCTATCTAAAATTCTCTCTCAAAAATTATTTAGTTTAGAGTATCTCTAAAGCACTCAAACTCTTAACATTATATGATTACAGAAACAGCAAGGGAGTCACATGGTATAGAATACAACACATTGGAAAAAGATCAATTCTGTCCAAAGCTCTAAGTTCACCAACCTCTTTCTCTTTTCTTCTGCCCTCCTATTTTGAGAATATTGGCCTATAGATTTTAATCAAATATCCACTGAAGTAATACAAAATAGATCTTTTGCATTTTATGGAATGTTTTATTTTTCTGGTGCCTAAAAATATTACATTAAAAACTGTATTAAGTTTCCCATACTTTGAACAGAAAGAATCACCCTCAAGGGTGAAAAATTTTTCAGTATTCACTGAGTAGTTGAGAAAAGAAAAATATGCTACCATTCATGCCACCCCTTTATCGCTCAACTAATATAAGGAATATGCTCAAAGTCAATCAAATATTTGTGAGAATACTGATTCCAAAAGGAAGGTTATTCCTCCTATTATGCTCTACTTTGGATAGGAAATGGCAAGGATCTTCCTCCCCCATAAGAGGGCATAATCATTTGTAATGATAATTTAGGAACTTTTCAGTGTCCTTCTCTGTTAAGCATTGCACCTGTGGACTTTCCAAGTGTCTGAGACCTCTGATGAATGTGGAGATGAAGGAAGTAGAGAGACTATATTGGTGGGGGAAAGTGCAGTTGCTCTTTGATGTGGCTCAAATAAAGATTTCCTTCATTGTCAATTGCACATTATTTGAAGAAGCTGGACTTGGTCCACCTTCTTTTAATATGTGAACAAACACGAAAGTAAGAACAATAAAATTACTCAGCAAATGAGTGAATAAATGGTATGTGCAAAAAATGAAGAGCTATGTAGCCTCTGTTCACTGCTCCAGATTCAGTTTTAAGTTTTCTCTGGGATATGTTGTACTGCTTTGTACAGGTTCTAACACCCTAGTATCCACATGGGATTCTCTCTTAAGAAGCATTTGTAGGGTGTAAGAAGGTGGGTGGAGAGAAATGTCTCCCATACCTTCTTTGCCAGCAACTGTAATCTTGTCCCTAAGCCTCATCTCCTGTTCAGAAGCCTTTCTTCAATGACTAAAGCCAAGACCCCACTAGATAATTCCACCTGCACAACTCTGACTTTCACTGAAATTTATTAACTCTGTTTCTTTGACTTGTTCTGCAGGAGTAGTAACAGTTTCCAGATATTATTCTCTGGATGGGTCGCCATCACTTTTTGGCACACTGATGCAACACAGAGGTGTGTAAATAATTCATTAATTTTTCATTACTCTATGCTGGGAATCTGATTCAAAATTTTGATGTTATGAATCATATTTATGTTTAGTGAATAGACTGAGAAAAACAGGAAGATGAAAAGAAATTGAACCTTTGAGGACTGAAAGCTGGAACCACAGGGTCCTCAAAATAACTCAATAGTACCTTGTCATTATGCACTATGTTTAACTAGTTCTTTTTATACAGGGGAACAAGTCCAGTTATTTAGATACATTTTTCAATCTTTCTGTTCCTCGTGCAATAGCAAAGAAAAAGTAAAGGAAAGAGAATAGGTCAGGGAATAAGAAATTATCCTACCCCCATTCCAATCCCCTCTTAAGACTGCAAGCTGCTGAAGTCGCCGCACTACTTAGACTAAAATAGAAGGAAGGAAGGAGAATTGCTTTCGATGGGATTTACAAATGAACAAGAGTGGATTTTAGAACTGAAATGACATGGTTTGAATAGTCTCAAGTGACTGGCATGAAATCTAGCAATAAAATTATTTTTAAAAAATTAGTGCAGAGAGGGTTTATATAGGAGATTTGCCAAGTAGTTAGTAGAAAAATAAAATGATTTCTTATAAATCTATTATACTAAATGTGGTATGCTTTGGCCAATCTGGTATAGGCTTAATCATGTAGTAATAATGTATAACTATTACATTTAAACAGCTCAACTCTTGGAATATGACCATGGGAATATATGATGGCTTCTTTCCATCTATTTGACTATGGTCAGTAGCACTAGATTTTTCTCATTTCCTGGATAAAATTGGTAAGACACATGTTTAATGCTCATGCTAAGATAAATCCTGTTACACTGGTTACTTTAAGACACAAACCACTCTCAAATTTTCAAATAAATTGTGTCCTCAGAATAATCCAAACTTACAACTTGACTTAAAATAGAAATTTCTTCATTGCCTAGCAAAGAACCTAATAATTAGGAGAAGACAAATTTCAGTAAGAGATCAAATGGTCAGCATCCTCTTTTCCTCACCTGGTATTCCTTTCCATGAGGAAAGTAAGCTAACTATGCATATAACCTCCAATAGAGAACAGGAATAGTCTTAGTTAAACTAGTTTCTAGGAAATTAATATTAATTATCTAGCTTTGGAATGTTCTTTTGAATTTTATAGGTATTTAAACTGGTGTTCTCTTTCTCTGTGTGTCTGTGTGTGTGTGTGTCTGTGTGTGTGTCTTTCTGTCTGACACTTTTGTGTATAGTTTAAAAAATGTTTTAACAGAAGTCAGCAAAGAGAGAAACTACCCTACAGGAAAAGCCAATCAAAGGAGAAACCAAGTCAAGTTAAAAACCAAAAAAAAGGCAAAATAATCAGGAATACAAGTCACATCTCAATAGTAGCCCTGAATGTTAATGGCCTAAACTCATCAATCAAAAGGCAAAGACTGGAAGATTGGATTACAAAGAAAGACCCAACAGTATGTTGCCTTCAAAAGATTCATCTCATAGAAAAAGATACCTACAAACTAAAGGTGAAAAGATGGGTAAAAAGCATACCATGCACACAGACTCAGTAAAAAAGCAGGGGTTTCCATCCTCATATCAGATAAAGTGTACTTCACACATAAGTTAATCAGAAGGGATAAAGAAGTACATTTCAAACTGCTTAAGGGAAGCATAATTCAGCAAGATATAACAATCATAAATATTCATGCCCCAAACAATGGCACATCTATATACATCAAATAAATCCTTCTCAACTCCAGGAACCAAATAGACCACAACACAATAATATTAGGTATACTTTAACACACCTCTCTTGCCGTGGTCTTATCTTCCAAACAAAAATTGAACAAAGAAACCATAGAACTCAATAACACAATCAATAATTTAGACTTAACAGACATATATAGAATATTCCATCCACTGATGAACGAATACACTGTCTTCTCAAATGCACATGGATCCTTCTCTAAAATAGATCATATGTTATGACTTAAAGCTACTCTTAGCAAATATAAAAAGGTAGAGATACTATGTTGTATTCTATCAGATCAAAATGGAACGATATTAGAAATCAATGATAAAATAAAAAATAGAAACTATTCCAACAGCTGGAGACTAAATAATGCTTTATTGAACGGTGCACAGATAACGGAAGACTTCAGGGGAGGGATAAAAAATTCTTAGAGGTAAACAAGAACAATGATACAACATATCAAAATCTTTGAGATGCTTTGAAAGCAGAACTAAGAGGAAAATTCATTGCATGGAGCACATTCAATAAAAGAAGAAAAAGTCAACAAATAAATGACCTAACATTACAGCTCAAAGCCCTAGAAAAAGAAAAACAGATCAACACCAAAAGCAGCAGAAGACAGGAAATAATTAAAATCAGAGCTGAAATTGATGACATTGAAACAAAAGAAACAATTCAAAATATTGACAAAACAAAAACTTTGTTTTTTGAAAAATAAACAAAATTGATAAACCCTTAGCCACACAAATGAACAGAAGGAGAGAGAAAACTCAAATTACTGAAGTTGGTCATAAAAAAGGAAATATCATGACAGACGCTATTGAAATACAAAACATAATTAAAAACTACTTTGAAAATCTAATACCCCAAGAAAATAGAGAATTTTGAAGATATCAACAAGTTTCTGCAGATATATGATTCATCCAATCTTAATCTGGAGGACATAGACAATTTAAACAGATCGATTTCAAACAATGAAACAGAAGGAGCCATCAAAAGACTACCAACCAACCAACCAAGAAAAGTCTGGGACCAGATGGATTCTCAGCCAAGTTCTATAAGACCTATAAAGAAGAACTCATTCCAATATTTCTCAAAGTAGTCCATGAAACAGAAAAGGAGGGAACCCTTCTAAACTCATTCTATGAAGCTAGTATCACCCTCAAACCAAAACCAGAAAAAAGACACATCAAGTAAAGAAAACTTTAGACCAATATCCCTGATGAACCTAGATGCAAAAATTCTTAACACTAGTTTGGCAAATTGCATACAAAACATATTTGAAAGGCAGTACACCCTGATCAAATGGGTTTCTTCCCAGAGATGCGAGTTCGGTTCATCATCTGGAAATCAATAAATGTAATTCACCACATCAGCAGACTTAAAGTTAAGAATCATGATTATTTCAATAGATGCAGAAAAAGCATTTGATAAAATAAAGCATGACTTCATGCTCAAAACAACAGGAAAAATAGGAATGGTAGGAACATACCTCAACATTGTAAAGGCTATCTATGCAAAGACCACAGTCAACATATTTTAAATGAATAAAAACTGAAAGCATTCTCCCTAAAAACTGAAACAATGTAGGGATGCTCTCTTTCACCACTTCTACTCAACATCATCCTTGAAACTCTAGCCAAAGCAATTAGACAGACCGAAGAAATTAAAGGATACAAATAGGAAAACAGGAACTTAAAATACCACTGTTTGCCAATGACATGATTCTATATTTAGAGGACCCAAAAAATTCCACTAGAAAACTTAGAACTCATAAATGAATTCAGCAAAATAGCAGGATATAAAAACAATACACATAAATCTAATGCATTTTTTATTCACAAATGGTGAAGCCTTTGATAGAGAAATTAGAAAAACTACCCCATTCACATTTGCCTCAAAAAAATAAAATACTTGGGAATCAATCTAACAGAAAAGGTGAAAGTCCTCTACAATGAAAACTACAGAACACTAAAGAAAGAAATTAACAAAAACTTTAGAAGATGGAAAGATCTCCCATGTTCTTAGATAGGCAGAATTAATATTATCAAAATGTGCATTCTACGAAAAGCACTATACAGATTCAATGAAATTACAATTAAAATCCCAATGTACCTCATAGAAATAGAGAAAGCAATCATGAAATTCATTTGTAAGAATAAGAGAACCAGAATAGCTAAAGCAATCCTTAGCAGGAAGAGTGAAGCAGGTGGTACCACAATATCAGAACTTCAACTGTACTACAGGGCAACAGTAACAAAAACTGCATGGTATTGGCACCAAAATAGACAGATAGATCAATGGTACATAATAGAGGACACAGAAACAAATCCACATAAATACAGTTATCTCATACTAGACAAAGATGCCAAAAATATACAATGGAGAAAATTAAGCCTGTTCAACAAATGGGGCTAGGAAAACTGGAAATTCATATGCAGCAAAATGAAACTAAACCCTTACCTCTTACCCTGCACAAAACTCAACTAAAATGAATGAAGGACTTAGGAATTAGACCACAGACCCTATACATAATAGAAGAAAAAGTAGGTCCAAATCTTCATCCTATTGGCTTAAGACCAGACTTCCTTAACATGACTCCAAAAGCACAAGAAATAAAGCAGGAATCACTGATTGGGATAGATTCAAACTAAAAATTTTTTCACAGCAGAGGAAAAAATCAACAATGTAAAGAGAAAGCCTACAGAGTGGGATAATATCTTTGCCACACACACTTCAGATAGACCACTAATCTCCAGAATCTATAAAGAACTCAAAAAACTTTCCACCAAGAACACAAATAACCCAATCAATAAATGGGCTAAGGAAATGTGCAGACACTTCATGGAAGAAGATCTACTAGCAATCAACAGATATATTTTAAAAATGTTAAATATCTCTAGTAATGAGAGAAATGCAAATCAAAACTACACTAAGATTTCATCACATCCCAATTAGAATGTCTATTATCAAGAATACAAGCAACAATAGGTGTTGGCAAGGATGTGGGGGAAAAGTACACTCACACATTGCTGGTGAGTTGCCAATTGATGCTACCACTCTGGAAAACAGTATGGAGATTCCTTAGAAAACTCAGAAAGGAAGCACCATTTGACCCAGCTATCCCACTCCTTGGCCTATACCCAAAGAACTTAAAACCAGCATACTACAGTGACACAGCTACATCAATGTTTATAGCAGCTCAATTCACAATAGCTAAATTGTGAAACCAAACTAGATGCCCTTCAAGAGATGAATGGATAAAGAAACTCTGGTATTTATACACAATGGAATATTATTCAGCCATAAAGAAGAATAAAATTATGGCATTTGCAGGCAAATGGATGGAGTTAGAGAATAGCATGCTAAGTGAAATAAACCAATCCCAAACAACCAAAGACTGAATGATTTCTTTGATAAGTGAATGATGATACATAATGGGGGGAGGCTAGAATGGAGGAAGGATGGGTTGTATAGAAGAAAATGAGGGGTGGGAAGTAATTTGGGGGGAAGTAAAGATAATAGAATGAGAAAAACATCATTATCCTATGTACATATATGATTATGCAAACATTCCAACTCTGTGTACAAACAGATAAATGAATTGAATCAAAATTAAAAATAAAATAAGTAATAATAAAAAATATAAGTAAATACCAGAAAGATCAGTAGAGTAAAGGGAAGGGAACAGGGAGAGGAAAGAAGGGGAGGAAAGGAGAGGGGAAGTACTTGGAACTGTAATAAAACAAATTATATTCCATGCTTTTATAATTATGTCAAAATGTATTCTTTTGTCACGTATGAATATAAAGACCAAAAAAAAACATTTTATACCATAAAAAGGGTCAAAGTTATTAAAATTCTATTAGAAACCTATGAGAAAAATTGAAGGCATATAAAATATGTACTTTTCTAAGAATAGCAAATATTTTTAAATAGGACAGAAAAGCACAAATTATAAGCAAAAATAATTAGTTGGATTTGTTAAAATTTAAAACATTTGCTTACTAAAAACACTGTGAAGGAAATGCAGAGGATTATAACCTGGGATAAAATATTTACTAGATATATATCTGTACTTGTAACATGAATAAAGAGGTCTTACAAAAGGCAAAAAACAAAACAAAACAAAAACAACAACAAAAAACTCATGTTGAGCCAGGTGCAGTAGTGCACAGCTGTAATCTCAGTGATTTGGAAGACTGAGGCAGCAGGATTGCAAGTTCAAAGTCATCCTCGGCAATTTAGCAAGACCCTAAGCAACTTAGCAAGACCATATCTCAAAACAAAAAAAAAATACCTGGGCTGGGGATGTTGTTCAGTGATTAAACATCCCTTGGTTCAATTTCCAGTGCCACCAACAACAACAACAACAAAAAAAAAAACAACTTCATGTCAAGGCTTAATCCCCCCAAAGAAATGATTTTGTGGTATAATGGGAGGTAATGAGGTGCTGGGGACTCCACCATCATAATTGTATTAATTCTGCTCTCCAAGAGTAGGTTGAATTTTTCAGGAGAATTTAAATTTTCATCAGAACAGGTTATTAAAAGTGAGATTAATTCACATGCTTGATCCTTTCTATAAACGACCCTTTCTGCTCCTCCACCATGTTGTGACACATTCAGTAGGACCCTCACCAGGATAGCAATACCATGCTCTTGAGAACTAATAACCTAAACAAATCTTTTTTATTCATAAAACACCCAACCTCAGGTATTTTGTTATAGCAACACAGACTAAGGCAGGACAGTACCTTGTGTTTACCCTTTTTATGCCCTGAGCAGAGATCTCATCCTTACCTAGTCAGATTTCTGACATATAGCACTTTAAGATAATAGGTGGATCTTATTTTAAACTGCAACATTGTTGATCCTTTCTTAAGTAGCAATAGAAACCTATTGAAATGCAGTAAACTGAAGGGTGTTCAAGTAACAAGAGTGAGATTCTATTGCTGACTTTGAAAACAGAGGTTGTCTGTTGAGAATTAACTGGGAGTAGTGTCTAGAGATTGTGATAGGCTTCCAGTTGACAGTTAAAAAAGAAATAAAAACCTCATTCAAATGAGACACAAATAATTGAACTCTGTCAACGATTTGTGTGATCTTCAAAGCAAATTCTTTCCCAATGCAGCCAGATGAGAATTTAACCCAGGCTTTAGCCTTAAAAGACAGAACAAAACACGCGGCAGCCCAGTTTTGGCTTGTCCACACTTTTGACTTTCTGAACCGTGAAATGCTTTAGGCATTAACTTTGTGATAATTTGCTGACAAATACAAAACACAAGAGAAATGAGTGAAGTCCATATCTCTATATTCATTATCTAGAATTTTGCCTTAAACTACAGATGATAAAACAGATGAATGGCAAAAAAGATGGAAACTGAAAATGCATACTAACATAAAATAGCAGTTCAATACTGAAAAGAAATGAGGACAAAAGCTGTATGACAATCACATAAAGCTCAAACAGTAGGAAAAACAATAGATGTACATGGATTAGGAAGAGAGACAAATGTTACTAAAAATTATTTATCATGCCTTTTCAAACATTGATAACCTTTGCTCCAGACTGTCTCTTCAGAGATGTTGAAATAATAACAAGTTTGTAGGACAGAGATAATGCCTCTGGAGAAAAGATGAGATTTTTTTTCTTTTTCTTTGTTCTTTTTTTTCCTATCCTGTATAATTAGTACAATGTCTTCCTATGGGACAAAATCATACAAAAATATATTTAAAAGATAGTCCATGAGATACATAGCATAAAGAGAAACTACTTTGAAAATCTGTATTCCAACAATAAAGAAACTACCGAAGACATTGACAAATTTCTAGAGGCATATGCTCCTCCCAAACAGAACCAGGAGGACATACACAATTTAAACAGATCAATATCAAGCAGTGAAATAGAAGAAGCCATTAAAAATCTACCATCCAAGAAAAGCCCAGGACAAGACAGATTCTCAGCCAAGTTCTACAAGACCTTCAAAGAAGAAGTCATTCCAATACTTCTCAAACTATTCCAGGAAATAGAAAAGGAGGGTGCCCTACCAAACTCATTCTATGAAGCTAATATCACCCTCATACCCAAACCAGGAAAAGACACATCAAGGAAAGAAAATTTTAGACCAATATCCTTGATGACTATAGATGCAAAGATACTTAACAAAATATTGGCAAAATGTATCCAAAAACATATTAAGAAAATTGTGCACCATGATCACGTGGGGTTCATCCCTGGAATGCTAGGATGGTTTAACATCCATAAATCAATAAACGTAATCCATCATGTCGATAGACTTAAAGATAAGAATCATATGGTTATTTCAATTGATGCAGAAAAAGCGTTCTACAAAATACAACACCGCTTCATGCTCAAAACACTAGAAAAAACTAGGTATAGGTAGGAACATACCTGAACATTGTAAAGGCTATTTATGCGAAGTCCATGGTCAACATCAAAAACAGCATGGTATTGGCCCCAAAATAGACAGGTAGATCAATGGTACAGAATAGAGGACATGGACACAAACCCAAATAAATACACTTTTCTCATACTAGACAAAGGGTCCAAAAATATGCAATGGAGAAAAGATAGCCTCTTCAACAAATGGTGCTGGGAAAACTGGAAATCCATATGCAACAGAATGAAACTAAACCCCTATCTCTCACAAAAATCTGCACAAAAATCAACTCACAATGGATCAAGGACCTTGAAATCAGACCAGAGACCCTGCATCTTATAGAAGAAAAAGTAGGTCCAAATCTTCAACTTGTTGGCTTAGGATCAGACTTCCTTAACAGGACTCACATAGCACAAGAAATAAAAGCAAGAATCAACAACTGGGATAGATTCAAACTAAAAAGCTTTCTCTCAGCAAAGGAAACTATCAGCAATGTGAAGAGAGAGCGTACAGAGTGGGAGAATATCTTTACCACTCACTTCAGATAGAGCACTAATTTCGAGAATATAAAAAGAACTCAAAAAACTCTACATGAAGAATACAAATAACCTAATCAATAAATGGGCTAAGGAAATGAACAGATGCTTCACCGAAGAAGATCTACAAGCAATCAACAACATATGAAAAAATATTCACCATCTTTAGTAATAAGAGAAATGCAAATCAAAACTACACTAAGATTCCATCTCACCCCAATTAGAATGGTGATTATCAAGAATACAAGCAACAATAGGTGTTGGAGAGGTTGTGGGGAAAAAGGTACACTCATACATTGCTGGTGGGGCTGCAAATTAATGCAGCCACTCTGGAAAGCAGTGTGGAGATTCCTCAGAAAACTTGGAATGGAACCACCATTTGACCCAGCTATCCCATTCCTCGGCCTATACCAAAGGACTTAAAATCAACATACTACAGAGATACAGCCACATCAATGTTCATAGCTGCTCAATTCACAATAGCCAGATTGTGGAACCAACCTAGATGTCCTTCAATTGATGAATGGATAAAGAAACTCTGGTATATATACACAATGGAATATTACTCAGCCATAAAGAATGATAAAATTATGGCATTTGCAGGCAAATGGATGAAATTGGAGAATATCATACTAAGTGAGATAAGCCAATCTCAAAAAACCAAAGGATGAATGATAAGTTGATGTTGACACATAATGGGGAGTTGGAGGGGGGCAAGAATGGAGGAAGGAGGGACTGTATAGAGGGAAAAGAGGGGTGGGAGTGATGGGGGGGAGGAAAAAATAACAGAATGAATCAAACATCATTACCCTAAGTAAATGTATGATTACACAAACGGTATGCTGTTACTCCATGTACAAACAGAAACAACATATATCCCATTCATTTGCAATCAAAATAAATTAAAATAAAAATATATAAATACCAAAAATAGTCCACAACAATCAAGTGGGGTTTATCCCAGGGATGCAAGGTTGGTTCAATATCCAGAAATCAATAAATGTAATTCATCACATCAATAGATTTAAAGTTAAGAATCATGTGATTATTTCAATAGATGCTGAGAAAACATTAGATAAAATACAGCACCACTTCATGCTTAAAACACTAGAAAAATAGGAATAGTAGGAGCATACCTCAACATTTTAAAGGCTATCTATGCTAAGCCCACAGCCAACATCATTCTTAATGGAGAAAAACTGAAAGCATTTCCCCTAAAAACTGGAACAGGACAGGGATGACCTCTTTCACCATTTCTATTCAACATCATCCTTGAAGCACTAGCCAGAGCAATTAGACAGACCAAAGAAATTAAAGGGATACAAATAGGGAAAGAAGAACTCAAGCTGTAACTATTTGCCAATGACATAATTCTATATTTAGAGGATCCAAAAAAACTCCATTAGAAAACTTCTAAAACTCATAAATGAATTCAGCAAAGTAGCAGGATATAAAATCAATACACATAAATCTCATGAATTTCTATTCATAAGTGATGAATCCTCTGAAAGAGAAATTATGAAAACCACTCCATTCACAATAGCCTCAGGAAAAAATATACTTGGAAATCAATCTAACAAAAGAGGTGAAAGACCTCCACAATGAAAACTACAGGACACTAAAGAAAGAAATTAGTGAAAACCTTAGAAGGTGGAAAGGTCTCCCATGTTCTTGGATAGGCAGAATTAATATTGTCAAAATGGCCATGTTACCAAAGGTGCTATACAGATTCAATGAAATTACAATTAAAATCCCAATGACATTCCTCACAGAAATAGAGAAAGCAATCATAAACTTCTTCTGGAAGAATAAGAGAACTCGAATAGCCAAAACAATCCTGAGCAGGAAAAATGAAGCAGGATGTATCACAATACCAGACCTTAAATTATACTACAAAGCAATAGTAACAAAACTGTCATGGTATTGGCACCAAAATACACAGGCAGACCAATGGTACAGAACAGAAGAGACAGAGAGGAACCCACGTAAATATAGTCACCTCATACTAGACAAAGGACCCATGAAGAAAAGATAGCCTCTTCAACGAATGGTGCTGGGAAAACTGGAGATCCATATGCAGTAAAATGAAATTAAACCTCTATCTCTCATGCACAAAACTCAACTCAAAATGGATCAAGGACTTAGGAATTAGACTAGAGCCCCTGAAACAAATAGAAGACAAAGCATATCCAAATCTTCATCATGTTGGCCTAGGATCAGACTTCCTTAACAAGATTTCCAAAGCACAAAAAATCAAAGCAAGAATAAATGAGATGGACTCAAACTAAAAAGCATTTTCTCAGCAAAGGATGCAATCAATAATGTGAAAAGAGAGCCTACAGAGTGGGAGAAAATCTTTAAAATCTTTTGTCCACATGCTCTTCAGATAGAGCACTTATCTCCAAAATTTTTTAAGAACTTACAAAACTTTACACCAAAAATACAAAGAAACCAATCAATAAATGGACCAAGGAATTGGACAGACACTTTACACAAGAAGACATACAGGTGATTAGTAAATATATGAAAAAGTGTTCAACATATCTAGTAATTAGACAAATGCAAATTAATACAACTCTAAGATTCATCTTAATCCTATTAGAATGGCTATTATCAAGAACACAAACAATAATAGATGTTGGCATGGATGTGGGTAAAAAGGCACACTTTCATATTGCTGGTGGAGTTGCAAATTGGGGCAACCACTCTCAAAACAGTTTGAAGTATTCTCAGAAAATTTGGAATGGACCCAGCTTTTGACCTAGTTATCCCACTCCTCGGTTTATACCCAAAGGACTTAAAATTAGCATACTACAGTAACGCTGTCACTTCAATGTATATAGCAGCTCAATTCACAATAGCTAGATTGTGGAACCAACCCAGATACCCTTCAATAGAGGAATGGATAAAGAAACTGTGGTATATATACACAATAGAATATTATTCAGCCATAAAGAAGAATAATATTATGGCATTTGCAAATAATGCATGGAATTTGAGAATATCATTCTAAGTGAAATAAGCCAATCCCAAAAAACCAAAGACCAAATGATTTTTCTGATAAGTGGATGATGATATATAATGGGGGTTGGGGATGAGGAGTGAGAGAAGAGGAGCAAAATGCAATCTGTAAAAAATAAATAAATAAATAAATAATTTTAAAAATACATTTGTAAGAGAACATGCCTCTGTCTGGAGAAAAGATGAGATTTTTTTTCTTTTACTATCTTACATAATTTGTACAAGGTCTCCCTGTGGGGCAAATTTGGAATATGTAAATTCATTAAACAATCTGAGGCTTTACTAGCCTCTGGACTACCCAGCTGTGAGGCAACATCATTGCATGGGAATCTGCTATCTGCACCACTCTGTGTCATCCCTGTGGGACTTAGGCACAGAAGGTAACATTTGTAACTTGTACCTATCATACATGGCATTTTCTGAGTATTCAAACCTCTTTGCCACTGACCTGTAAATTTTTCATCTTCTATCAATGTCCATGAAATTTGGGAAGGCTAATTTGTTAGCTAGTAACAGGTAAATCTTAAACCACTTACAGTTTTTGATAAAATTGACATGTTTAAGCCTGAAATTATAGATGATTAGAAACTGAGACAGAGCATAACAAAAACTTACAAAACAAAGGGAAGTCATTTTGGCCAAGGAAAGGACTAAGTAATTTTTCAGTTAAAATGTACTCAGATATCATATTAAGTAACAGTGAGACAATTAATCTGTTTGAGAAGCTAAAAGCATAGAAGGTCAGCATGAAAAGAAAATAAAATTACAATCACAAATATGCATCTGTATAACAATTACTCTCAGGATCTTTGCTAAATCTCATCTTATTTTCTGTCACTTGATCTTTTTTTCTTTTTTCTTTCTTTCTTTTTTTTTTTGGGGGGGGATGAAATTTCATTAAATCCAGAAAGTAGGAAAAATGTTACAGCTTCATTGAGTAACAAAATTACCTAAAGCTTCTGGGTTGCCTTAAGTAATTTTAACCAAAGATAATTTGTACATCTTTTAATGATACCAACATATCAAATATTATGTCAGTAAAATTGTTTAATATTTATGCATAACAATTATAGATTTTTGTTCAATGTGTCTTCTCCTTCATGTGTTCTTGAGATTTGTCATTTTTAGAGCAATACTCAAATGCTGGATTTTTTCCAAATACTATCTTTTCAGTTGATTCTATTCTTATAATATGGAATAAAAATAAATTATTTTGTCATTCTTCAATTTATTTTCTTATACACGTGCCTCCCTATACCATCAGACTTTTATATTATTAGGATAATTAAGATTTAAGAATGTGAATTTGTTTCCATTTGAATGGTCTGTGCTGTCCTGTACCAGGGTTCATGTTGGGTTCTTGCATCTCCTCCTTAGTCTTTTTCCCAGGAAACATGTTGTTTAATCAGCAAGAGATATGCCATAGTACAAATAGAATAGTGTGAATATTCAGGAAAACTCTGAAAACTGGTTTCAGGCAGGGCTTGATTTAGAAATGGTCATGATATAAATAGAAAAAAATATGAATGACATTTTTAATGACTCATTTTCTATTGTTTGGTTGAATTATTTTGAGCACATCAATTAATTCCTCTAAGCATGTTTTTTTTCTATTTATGCAGTTCACATAATGATTCACTCTCTGTTACCCTCTTAGGCTTAAAATGAGAAGGAACATAAAAATGTTTAAATGCCATCAAAAGTAGCACATAAATAATAAGATCTACATGTTGCCCAGAGGATAAGGAAGTGTATGCCTGGGAAGTATGCTTTCAATACTGCCAGAAATGTCTTCCATTACATATAAATAACAAACCCTCTGAATCTGCTAGTAATCACTTTGCTAGAAAAGAGTAATGCCATTTCATGGAGAAATGTCAGATATATGCAGACATAGAAACTAGGTAAGTGGTAAATGCAAATGCTCAGAATGTCATAAAGGAACAGAAGTTAAGTCATTATACCAACTAGGAGATCTGGATGATATTTAATTAGACCAAAGAACAAAAATCCCATTCTAACATTTGTGGTTTGAGAAAACAGGAATGAGGAATGAAAATATAAGTTGTCCAAAACTGGAGGATGTTAAGGAAGAAGGCTTAGCTTAAATACTTTCCATGAATGTGTACTCACATGCAAAATGAGAAGAGGCCACAGAAGGTTCCCCGCTAGATAACACTCAAACTTTCCAGGGGATCTGAGGATGGGAAGATGGGAAGGATGCTGATATGTCCAAATTTTTTCCTATCATGGGATGATATTGATACAAGTGTACATATATCCTTTCCATATAATGAATTTAGCTTTGAAACAATTAGTGTTTATTATCTGTACAAAATAATGTTTCATTTAACAATTTCATAAGTGCACATAAAGTACTTTAGTAGTATTAAAACCCTTCTCAGTATTAACCTCTTCCTCCTCCCCTCCCATTTTCTTAAAAGTTCCTCTTCTACTTTCATCTAATCTTTTTTTTTCCCTTCTGGATTTTACATACGAGATAAATTATGAGATACTTGTATTTGTGAGTCCAGATTATTTTGTTTAACATAACAAAATCAAGTTCCATCAATTTTCTTGAAAGTGAGATGATTTAATACTTCTTTATGGGTGAATAATAATCCATTGTGTAAATACACCACATTTTTCATTTGTTCATATGCTCATGGGCTTCTAGGATAATTCCATAGCTTGGTTCTTGTGAATAATGCTATAATAAGCACATGTGTATGATTTTGTATGTTGACATGATGTTCTTCTGGTATATACTCAGGGGTGATACAACTCCTAAGTAATTCTATTTTTAGATTTTGAAGACTATCTATAGTTCTACAGGGTAGTTATATTAATTTCCATTCCCACCAACACAATATAAGGATTTTTTGTCCCTGCATCATTGCCAGCATCTGTTTGTTTGTTTTTTTTTTCTCAAAAACAGACATTGTAACTAGGGTAAGATGGTTGATGTATTCATAATTTTTATTTCCTTGATGGCCAAATATTTTGACTATTACATTATGTATTTATTGATCATTTGCACTTATTATATTGATAAGTGTCTGTTTAGTTCCTTTTCCCAATTATTGATTCAATGACTTGTTATTTCAGGGTTGAATTTTTAAGTTAATTATATTCTAGATATCAATCCTTTACCAGATGAATAGTTGGCAAAGGTTTGCTCCCATTCTGTAGGCTATCTCTTTACTTTGTTGATTGTTTTCTTTGATGCAAAGAAGTTTTAGGACTGATATCATTGCACTTGTCAATTATAGCTATTTTTTCCTAAAATATTAGGGCCCTATTCAGGCAATTATTGCCTATACCTATATCTTAAAGTTTTCTCCCTGTTTTCTTCTTGTATTTTCAAAGTTTTAGTCTTACATTAAGGTCATTGATCCATTTTGAGTTGATTTTCATACAAAGTGAGAGATGGAAACCAGTTTCTATCTGCCACAGGTGGAAGTTAAGTTTTCTCATTACCATTTGTTGAAGAGGCTGTCAGTTTAGCTTTCTTTTTTCCTACATAATGCAAGTGGTTCCAGGACTCCATTTACAACTGTACAGGCCAGAAGCATGATCTCCACCCCAAAAACATAGCACTCAAATATGGGTTTGAGATTTTTTTTCTAGATTACTTATCATCTTTAGTAGAGGTGGGCAAACTTACTTGTTATATTTTTTGATAGTTTTTTTTTATGAATTTGTGTTATAAATAATATTTGGTTTCATTTTTTTCATATTCATACATGCATGGAATTTATTTGGCTCCATTCTGGTCTTCGGTATTTCCACTTTCCTGCCTCTCCCCCCATTTCCCTTCTTCTGCTACGCCGGTCTTCCTTCTATTTGTTTATTTTTTAAATTGATGCTTCATAGATATTCATAAGGGTGGAATTCACAGTGGTATATTCATATATGTACACAGCATAATTTGATCAATTTTGTTACAGGTCATTCTATTCTGTCTGTCCTCCCTCAACCTCCTTTACTCCACTGATCTACCTTCTATTTACATGGGATCCCACATTTTTATTTATTTATTTTTTTCCTCTAGCTTTTGCCTATAAAGCAAAACATTTGATCTTTGACTTTCTAACACTGGTTTATTTCATTTTGCTACATGTTCTCCATTTTCATCCATTTATCAATAAATGACATGATTTTATACTTCTTTAAGGCTGAGAAAAATGTATTTTCTTTATCCATTCATTTTCTTTATCCATTCATCTGCTGATAGGTACCTGGACTTGTTCCATAACTTGGATTTTGTGAATGGTTCTGCTATATACACTGATGTACATGTGTCACAATAGTATTCTGATTGTAGTCCTTTTGAATACTGAGTAGTGAAACAAGTCACCCCAAACATCCAACAACATTTTACCAAAAGATCCCATTGACACTATAGTGAAGGAAATGTCAGATAAAGAATTTAGAAAGTTTGTAGTTAAAATGTTCAATAAACCAAAAGATAATGAAGAAATGAATGAGAGAAAAATATAGAAAGTGTAAGAACTTTTCAATAAAGAGGTAGATATTCTGCAAAATGCCCCAGAAATTCAGGAAGTAAAACACTCCATAAATCAAATATATTCAATTGAAGGCATCCCCAATAGGTTAAACCACATAGAAGACAGATTTTCAAAATATACATGCTTGAAAATAAAATTGACAATAAAGAAAATATGTTAGGAGATCATGACCAGAATATTCAACAAATATGAGATAACATTAAGAGATCAAATACAAGAATCATTGGTATAGAAGAAGGCACTGAGATACAAACTTCAGATATAAACTTAAGGAATTCACATTTTTTCAATGAAATTATATCAGAAAACTTTCCAAACCTTATGAATGAGATGGAAATCCATCTAAATGCTATGGGTACTTAGGACTCCAAGTAGACAAGATTAAAAAAAAATACTTTCCAAGACACATTATAATAAAAATATCTAATATAAGGAACAAAGAATTTTAAAAGCCACAAGCAAAAAATGGCAGGTCACATTTAGAAATAAACCAATTAGACTTTCTCTTATCTTTCAGGTCAAACTCTAAAGTGTTCAAGTTTTTTTACAAGATTTCCAAAGGCCTTGATGGATTTGGTTCTCCCTTTATCCCATCTGGTAAAATAATGATGTAGAGTGAATGCAGCCATATTGCCTAGTGATAAATGTAGCCAATTATGGAATGTGAAGAATTCTACCCCTAATGGAACCCTCCCCAATATGAATGGGAATTGGGAGT
This sequence comes from Sciurus carolinensis, assembly GCF_902686445.1. Lineage (NCBI taxonomy): Eukaryota > Metazoa > Chordata > Mammalia > Rodentia > Sciuridae > Sciurus > Sciurus carolinensis. The sequence continues at coordinate 88,785,345 of NC_062217.1, read as the reverse complement.
GGATTTAGAGGGAGATATTTGCTACATTAGTATTTATTCCTGCTAGAAATCTGGACCAGCAGTAGATAACATTAATGTATCCTATAAAGTTAGCAAAGTATACATATAAGTGGATGAAAAGAAAAAAGGCAACAGAGAGAAATGGGTTCTACAATAAGTGAAATCCAATAACAAATAGTAGTGGAAAAGTCTCAGAGCAAGAGGCAGTACTGTCTCTTTGTCTATTACACCAGAAAGAGTAAGTTATACTGAAAAGGTAAAATTATACTAAAAGGGTAAAATCTTATGTTATTGAGACTATTCTTCCTTTTAGCATCAGATCAGTCAAAACCAAAGCTTACAAATGTGAGAGGTACCCTTTGGGAAGAACTTTTAGTCCTATTCTCTGATGATGGACTAAAATACTTTGTAATATATGAGTAAAACTCTAGAAATGATCATATTTTTTTACCTTTGATTTTCAGGCTACCTTTACAGTTTACTAAGGAATTGTGTACTACACTGAAATTATTGACCAATTTATGACACTGATATTGTAGGTCAAATGTATTGATAAAATGATTTATGGATCCCTGATAATATAGTACTAATATAAATTAATAGATTGAAAATAACAGGATTTAGTTAATCATTCTTTAATTTATTTGCTAAATAGTTCTCTAAAATTTTACCATAAAGTATGAATAGTGGTGCATCAAAGGACAAAATTATGAAAATATATAATACATAATAATAAAACATGAAAACACATGAATTTAAAATACAGATTATTTCTTCAACTTTATTTCTACCCCATTCTGCTTTCTCTAAATGTTGGGTTTATTCATGATGTTACTATAGCTCTTTTTGTTATAAAAATTCTGCACTAAATATAGATGCCCAAAGATGTTGGTTTTGTTGTAAGAGATCCTCGGCCAAGGCCCAGATGGTTGTTAATGTGGTAAGGAATTTAATCTAACACTAAAATAGTCTGAAATTTATCCTCAGCTTCCCAGGAGGAAACCTTCATTTTGGATCCTTTCACTAAAGAGATAGCAACAATGTGGTATACATTGGGAGCTAGCTATGCCAGGAAGACCATGAATGTGATTTAGGGTCAGGGATTTGGAATATGTGATAGCATCTGCTCTTCTCAGTTAATTTTAAATGGTGTTCTTTTCATATGATAAACAACGAGTATTACAATCTTCATTGCAGTCTGTGAATCATCTAAGCAACTTCCCTCATCTCTCAAATTGCTGTGAATGTCAGTTTGGTGTAGGTGCCCTTTAACTTTACCTAACTTCACCTGAATGTGCCACTAAAGAGAGATTTTGAATTAGTTGACAAAATTTCTTAAAAAGAAAGAAACAAATTGTCTCCAAGGAATACACATATAATAACTACCTTACAAGGAATGGTAAAGATACATGTGAATTGTTCAAGTTGTGTCCACCCAAAGCCTTTCTTCCCTTTCCTGGAAAGGTCATTGGTACAGATTAATAGATCCATGTAAATATCACAAGGCATGGTGTGACAGGGAAAACAGAAGAGGGTGACCAACACAATAAGGTTTCATTTTCTGTAAAATAGTTACAATGTCAAATACAGAATGATGTAGTGTGTAATAAATACCCAGCGCTATTATTTACAAGTTAAGTAGATTTTTTTAAAAAGTTAAAATAGACAAATGTATAATCTTCCCATATACTACAGTATCAAAATGTTTAATAGAGCAAAAATATAAAAAATAAAGATAAGACCTGTGTGTCAAACTGAAATTATGTTCAGTTTTATTGTCTGGGCCAGAAGGTGTTTCAGTCTTACTATTTAAAGGTACAAATTTATCTCTGTGTATCTCAAAGTTGTTAATAACTAGATTAATAGTATTGAATCAGAGGAAATATAAGAATTAGTGGGATTAGGAAGCTTATTAAAAATTCATGGTAGGGTCAGCCAATAAATGACCCTCAAATTCTAAATATTTTAAAAAAGAAAGAAAAAAACAAAAAATTTAATTTAAGTTCTTTTAATAATAAATGACCCATAAAAATATCAATTGTGACTTTGGCAAGAGAAACTATAGAAACAATAAATGACATGACAATGATAAATCTTTTTAAAACTACCTTGATTCAAATCATAGGTTGTCTTGATAGAAACCTGGAGTTCATGGTTTCTAATGAACTCACAGTCTTAGAATGAAATTAACCTGGTATGTTATAAAAATTTTGACCTTTGTGTGGAGCAACTGGCACATACTTTAATTTAACATTTGAATGTCAGTTTTCCTAATTTTTTCTGTTCTAAACACTAGTGAAGGGTAATCCTACTTCAATCTTAATTTTACAAAAAAAAATTAAATTGTTGACTCCTCTGCTCCAACAGAACTATGTCAAGTGTTGGATCCTCTACTCTAACAGAACCGTGTCACGCGCTGGCGTGGTAGGAAATGGATGCAGCACATGTAAACTTAAAAAAAAAAAAACAGGTCTATGTGTATAGTACATGAAACATTCATTTTTATTAATGTAACATATGCAGTTATGAGAGTAAACAAGAAAGAGTCATACAGGGCATGGCTGATGTTTTCACATATAATGAGTGAAAGGAGCCAGACCCGAAGTATATATGTTGCATTTCTATAGGTACAAAGTTAAAAAACAGAGTTAAAGAATTTAGGTCATCTTCAAAGCAAAGTGATTATTTCTGGTTTTAAGACAGAAACAAAAACTGAGCAAAGAGAACTCATGTTCATGAGGTAATTTGTTAGGAAATGAGAGATAAGGATATGAAATGCTGATAGGCCTATGAAGAAACAATTATAAGAATAATACTTATGAAAATACATGAATGTGATATGTTCTTGAGTTGGGTGTGTCAAGTTCAGCTCTAAAGACCCTACAACTATTAATCTGCCTGAAATTGTTAGTTCTTTCACACACTTCTGACACTCCGACATGCTTTCTGCAAACTCATGCTGCCATATTGTTCACGTGTGTTCATATATGTCTCTAATAATACACTTGCACCTCAGTCCACCTCTCATTCGCACTCCCCAACAACTTTGAATAGATTCTACTTTCCTGAGAAAGTAAAGAAATAGGGGTTCTTGTTTGGTGTTCATGTGTATTTATCTATCCTGAAGCACATAGTAAGAGTCTACTGTTACATGTTCAATGAACATGCATGGCTTCTATCTGCATCAATAATAAACTGGTTTCTGCAACTAAAATTTTTAATGTAGAGCAATATTAATTTTGTAAGCATGTTATAACTATTTGCACATTGTGTTTTTGTGAATGTAGCAGAGACTGCTAAAACTATCTCCTTTCAACTGGGGCCTGCTGCTGTGTAATATTTATCAAACTTCCTTGTAATTATCCCTGGTCATGTGATTAAGATTTCTACAATTGGATATGAGGGGAAGTAATATATGTCACTGCCAGGCATGGCCATACAAAATTCCATAGTTCTCCATGCTCATTATGTTTTAGCTGTCTGGGCTGTTGATAAGTCAAAGTTGCCTAGAAAGCTCTATGCTCATGATGAAATTTTTTTTTCCATTTCAGTGCATGAAAAGCGAATTATAACCATGAAAACTACTTATGATTTCCACCTGCACCTGTTCTCCTAACTGTTACTTGAAAAGGAGATTCCTGAAGATAGCAACAGTGCCTGGGACATCATGTAGTCATGGTGTAAATTCTTTTAAGAGGCAAATAATTGGGGCTGGGGATACAGCACAGTGGGTATAGTGCTTGCCTTGCAAGCATAAGGCCCTGGGTTCAATCCCAGCACCACGAAAAAAAAAAAGAGGCAAATAATCTCACTTGACTTATAATAAGTGGATGATTATGGTAAATGTAAATATCTTCCCCTGGTCTACTTATGTGTTTCATACGTGTGTAGCTACATGGATGTAAAAGGTGGAGGGGTTCTTGACAAGTCTCAGCTTATACTCAGTAGCATCTTGAATATTTTTTTAAATATATTTTAGTTCTTGATGGACCTTTATTTTATTAATTTATATGCAGTGCTGAGAATCAAACCCAGTGCCTCACACATGCCAGGCAAGCACTCTACCACTGAGCCACAGCCCCACCCTTAAATATGTTTTGATTTTATTGAAAGTACCTGAAGACAACTTCCCTCTCCAGGCCTCTCCAACTGAACATTGGGAAACACACAAGCCTGAAACTTCATTGAAAATGTCAAATTATCCTAAGAAATTTTAGTTGGAAATATCATATTGTCCTCATAAAGATGAGATGTATTTTATAATGTGGGGGTTGGCTCCAATCTGTCCCTTGCCACTACTCAACAATGGTTCTATCTCATAGGTTTGATTTGTTTACTCATATGTTGTTGACCACCACTATCTCATTTCCTATAAAGAGATTAAAAGAAAAAATTATATTAGAAAATTTGTAACATTTCTTATTTCCCAATTGATTTAGTAAGAAGTAAAACAAAAGGAAATTTAGATACACAATGACTTTTTGTAGGTGGTCTGAGTCCAATACACATAGACAAGATCTCTCTTTTTCCCTCTTTCATTCACTTCTCTTGCTCTATTTATTTCTCTCTCTACCCTTCCTCTTCCACTAAATAGAAATCTTCTTTTTTTCCCCCTTTTACAAAGCAGTCTTATTATCTTAGGTTCAGAGAAGATGCCAATACATACATCACCTTGACTTTTTCACAGGCTGTAGGATAAATAGTTTGTCCAGATTATTTCTCTTTTTCTTTTCCTGCATTGTATAACTCTTTATAGGTTAACTTAGATTAAGTAATTTTCTCTCAGAAGCTCAAAACACAGAAAATGAGCAGTTGATGACTAAGAAATAAATCTGTACCTGAAAAAACAACATATAACATGTACAGATGCTACCTGTTCACTAAATCACTTTTCCTGAGAAGTGTTCAGTACAGCATCAGTGTTTTTATGAGACCAGTCATTACTAAGACCTCAGCAGTGTATTGTGACCTATTGATGACATCACACAGTCCAGATGGTATTCAGAGAACTGAAACATTGCTAAAGCCTTTCATCTAAAGTAATACAATTTTTTAAAATTTAGATATCCTTTTTATTAAATACATAAAAAGTAGTCCTCACTTTACAACTTTACAAGTTCAAAACCAGACAAATGTATAAGAGCATATCATTAGTACACTTACAAACTGTATCCATCCAAACAGTCACTGTGGGCACATCTATATTACATTCAGCATCTGCATATTTACATGATACTTACCACAGAGTTAACACAAAGTAAGTACTGTTTAAAGTATGTAGAAGCCTATGTGAGAGGCAAGTTGAAATGTGGCCTTGGGTCTGAGAACATCTCAGTTGTACATAAACCTCTAGCAGTTATTAAATTTCCACTGCTGCTGGCAAAAATCTCATGTATCTTCTCCAGCCAGATTCAACTGTTTTGCTACTCTTCCTCAACATTTCCATTTGGCAGAAAGAAGATAATTCTGGGCTTCACCAAACTTGCCTTTCTCAGGAATTCTGTTCTTGCCAAGGCCCTATTTCTTAGTCTACTAGATTCTGTCCTTGAGCCCAGTTTCTCTTGGGAAAACATCTAGGTCCTGTATTATGGAAGCTTTATTTTGCCTCCCACCCACTTTAGAATGCACCTTGTCTTTTAGGGTCCATATGTTTTTACCCTCACTTTTAAAAATTACAATGGCCTAGCCTTGCACATTCTTTTTTACCTCCATAAGCTCATTCATCTGGGTGTTATTTTATTTAATATGGTCACTGAATAAGAGCTATATTGATCTATAAAATTCTAACTTTTTAATCTATTTAAAATGTTAAAGTAAAAACAAATACTATCTTGCATATATCAGATTGATAAAAATTGGAGAGTAAAACTACATCAAATGATATTCTGGATACTACCTAATGAAGAATCTTCATGAACTGAAATATTGACTTATGTGCCATATAGGAGAACAAGGCAACATTTCATAAAACAAAAAGAGCCTCCCAATCTATAATTCCCTTTTTTTTTTTTTTTAGTTTTTTTTTTTTTTTTAGTTTTTTTTTTTTCTTTTTATTGTAAACAAATGGGATACATGTTGTTTCTCTATTTGTACATGGCGTAAAGGCATACCATTTGTGTAATCATAAATTTACATAGGGTAATGTTGTTTGATTCATTCTGCCATTTTTTCCCTTCCCCCCCTCCCCTCCCACCCTTCCCCTCCATCTATACAGTCCTTCCTTCCTCCATTCCTGCCCCCCTCCCTAAACCCAACTCCAACCCCAACACTAACCCTTCCCACCCCCCATTATGTGTCATCATCCACTTATTAGCGATATCATTCTTCCTTTGGTTTTTTGAGATTGGCTTATCTCACTTAGCATGATATTCTCCAGTTTCATCCATTTGCCTGCAAATGCCATAATTTTATCATTCTTTATGGCTGAGTAATATTCCATTGTATATATATACCACAGTTTCTTTATCCATTCATCAATTGAAGGACATCTAGGTTGGTTCCACAATCTGGCTATTGTGAACTGAGCAGCTATGAACATTGATGTGGCTGTATCTCTGTAATATGCTGATTTTAAGTCCTTTGGGTATAGGCCAAGGAGTGGGATAGCTGGGTCAAATGGTGTTTCCATTCCAAGTTTTCTAAGGAATCTCCACACTGCTTTCCAGAGTGGCTGCACTAATTTGCAGCCCCACCAGCAATGTAAGAGTGTACCTTTCTCCCCACATCCCCGCCAACACCTGTTGTTGGTTGTATTCTTGATAATTGCCATCCTAATTGGGGTGAGATGGAATCTTAAGGTGGTTTTGATTTGCATTTCTCTTATTACTAGAGATGTTGAACATTTTTCCATATGTTTCTTGATTGCTTGTACATCTTCTTCTGTGAAGTGTCTATTCATTTCCTTAGCCCATTTGTCGATTGGATTATTTACATTCTTGGTGTAGAGTTTTTTGAGTTCTTTATAGATTCTGGAGATTAGCGCTCTATCTGAAGTATGATTGGCAAAGATTTTCTCCCACTCTGTAGGCTCTTTCTTTGCATTGCTGATAGTTTCCTTTGCTGAGAGAAAGCTTTTTAGTTTGAATCTATCCCAGTTATTAATTCTTGCTTTTATTTCTTCTGCTATGGGAGTCCTGTTGAGGAAGTCTGGTCCTAAGCCGACATGTTGAAGCTCTGGACCTACTTTTTCTTCTATAAGATGCAAGGTCTCTGGTCTGATTCCGAGATCCTTAATCCATTTTGAGTTTAGTTTCGTGCATGGTGAGAGATATGCGTTTAGTTTCATTCTGTTGCATATGGATTTCCAATTCTCCCAGCACCATTTGTTGAAGAGGCTATCTTTTCTCCATTGCATATTTTTGGCCCCTTTGTCTAGTATGAGAAAATTGTATTTATTTGGGTTTGTGTCCGTGTCCTCTATTCTGTACCATTGATTCACCTTTCTATTTTGGTACCAATACCATGCCGTTTTTGTTACTATTGCTTTGTAGTAGAGTTGAAGATCTGGTATTGCGATACCCCCTGCTTCACTCTTTCTGCCAAGGATTGCTTTAGCTATTCTGGGTTTTTTATTCTTCCAGATGAATTTCATAATTGCTTGCTCTATTTCTGTAAGGTACATCATTGGGATTTTAATTGGAATTGCATTGAATCTGTATAGCACTTTTGGTAGTATGGCCATTTTGACAATATTAATTCTTCCTATCCAAGAACATGGGAGATCTTTCCATCTTCTAAGGTTTTCTTGAATTTCTTTCTTTAGTGTTCTGTAGTTCTCATTGTAGAGGTCTTTCACCTCTTTTGTGAGATTGATTCCCAAATACTTTATTTTTTTCGAAGCTATATTGAATGGGGTAGTTTTCCTAATTTCTCTTTCTGAAGATTCATCGCTTATATATAAAAATGCCTTCGATTTATGTGCATTGATCTTATATCCCGCTACTTTACTGAATTCACTTATGAGATCTAAAAGTTTTCTGGTGGAATTTCCTGGTTCCTCTAAGTATACCATCATATCATCAGCAAATAGGGATAGTTTGAGTTCTTCTTTTCCTATTCGTATCCCTTTAATTTCTTTGGTCTGTCTAATTGCTCTGGCTAGAGTTTCAAGGACGATATTGAATAGAAGTGGTGAAAGAGGGCATCCCTGCCTTGTTCCAGTTTTTAGAGGGAATGCTTTCAGTTTTTCACCATTAAGAATGATATTAGCCATGGGTTTAGCATAGATGGCCTTTACAATGTTAAGGAATGTTCCCACTATCCCTATTTTTTCTAGTGTTTTGAGCATGAAGGGGTGCTGTATTTTATCAAATGCTTTTTCTGCATCTATCGAAATAATCATGTGATTCTTGACTTTAAGTCTATTGATATGGTGAATGACATTTATTGATTTTCTGATGTTGAACCAACCTTGCATCCCTGGGATGAAACCCACTTGATCATGGTGCACTATCTTTTTAATATGTTTTTGTATGCGATTTGCTAAAATTTTGTTGAGAATTTTTGCGTCGATGTTCATTAAGGATATTGGTCTGAAATTTTCTTTCCTCGATGTGTCTCTGTCTGGTTTAGGAATCAGGGTAATATTGGCTTCATAGAATGAGTTTGGGAGAGTTCCCTCCTCTTCTATTTTCTGGAATACTTTGAGAAGTATTGGAATGAGTTCTTCTTTAAAAGTTTTGTAGAACTCGGCTGAGAACCCATCTGGTCCTGGACTTTTATTTGTTGGAAGGCTTTTGATGACTTCTTCTATTTCATTACTTGAAATTGGTCTATTTAAATTGTGTATGTCCTCCTCGTTCAGTTTAGGCAATTCATATGTCTCTAGAAACCTGCTGATGTCTTCGAAATTTTCTATTTTGTTGGAGTATAGATTTTCAAAATAGCTTCTAATTATGTTTTGTATTTCGGTCGTGTCTGTTGTGATATTTCCTTGTTCATTCCGAATTTTAGTGATTTGGGTTTTCTCTCGTCTTCTCTTTGTTAGTGTGGCTAAAGGTTTATCAATTTTGTTTATTTTTTCGAAGAACCAACTATTTATTTTGTCAATTTTTTGTATTGTTTCTTTCGTTTCAATTTCGTTGATTTCAGCTCTGAGTTTAACTATTTCCTGTCTTCTACTACTTTTGGTGTTGGTCTGTTCTTCTTTTTCTAGGGCTTTGAGCTGTAGTGTTAGGGCATTTATTTTTAGGTGAAAGGATGGGGAAAAACATACCATGCACATGGGCTCAGCAAAAAAGCTGGAGTATCCATCCTCATTTCAGATATAGTGGACTTCAAGCCAATGTTAGTTAGAAGGGATAAAGAAGGACATTTCATACTGCTTAAGGGAAGCATAAATCAGCAAGATATAACAACCATAAACATCTATGCCCCAAACAGTGGCTCATCCATATATGTTAAACAAATCCTTCTCAATTTTAGAAACCAAATAGACCATAACACAATAATACTAGGTGATTTTAACACGCCTCTTTCACCACTGGACAGATCTTCCAAACAAAAATTGAACAAAGAAACCATAGATCTCAATAACACAATCAGTAATTTAGACTTAACAGACATTTATAGAATATACCATCCAACCAAGAGCGAATACACTTTCTTCTCAGCAGCACATGGATCCTTCTCTAAAATAGACCATATATTATGCCACAAAGCTAATGTCAGCAAATACAAGAAGATAGAGACACTACCTTGTATTCTATCAGATCATAATGGATTGAAGTTACAAATTAATGAAAGAGTAAAAAACAGAAACTACTCCAACACCTGGAGATTAAACAATATGCTACTATATGATGAATGGATAACAGAAGATATTAGGAAGGAAATTAAAAAATTCTTAGAGGTAAACGAGAACAAAGAAACAACATATCAAAATCTCTGGGACACTATGAAAGCGGTACTTAGAGGAAGATTTATTTCATGGAGCGCATATAATTCCCTTTTTTAAAAGGACATATACAAGGATGATATTCCTAGCATTTTGTCTTATTTTGTGTTTTTGAATTTTAAGTCTCTAACTGAAAAGAATGAATAAACAACTATTGTAGGGTGATTGGCATTGGATTTACTTCCAAGGATAGAAGTCAAAATGAGTGAAATATGCCATGTGAAAGAACATCTTAAGGATACCAGTGATCAGGGATCAAAAGAAAGTATGATTCAATGAAATAATCACAAGTGTGTTCATGAACAGAATGCTATATAACAATAATGATATTATTAAATCAAAAATCTATCCTTTTGACAAGACAAAAAATATATTTTGTCTCAAAGTATTTACTCACATAGGCCAACCTCCATGGTATAGTGTTGTTATCACAGGTGTTTCCTACTGCTTCAATGAAAAGTTACCAAATTGTATCAATTAAAATGTTATTATTTTGTATTTCTTGAGACCAAAATCCACTAAAGATTTTGAGGACTAAATTCAAGGTTATCAGGAAGGCTGCTCCGTTTGGAGGCTCCACTTGAGGATCTTTTCAGTTTACTCTGACAGGTTTCAGAGCTGCCTGCAATCCTTAGTAGACTTCAGGTTACTGAAGGCTGGGAGCTGATATACTGGAAATCTACAGGGACACTATAAGCCAATAGAGGAAATCTGCAATATCTCAGACTCCCACTGGAATCTGACTAATATGAGAAAACAAGGGAAAAAAATGTCCCAAACAAACCTAGATACTATATCACTAAAACCCAGTGACTGCACAGCAGAAGAAATGTCAGAAAGGGAGTTCAGAATGTACATAATTAAAACAATCAGGGAAGCAAACAAGGAGATGAAAGAGCAAATGCAGGCATTAAATGATTGCACCAATCAACAGTTAAAAGAGCAAATACAGGAAGCAAGAGATCATTTCAATAAAGAGTTAGAGATAATGAAAAAAAAACTAAACAGAAATCCTTGAAATGAAGGAAACAATAAACCAAGTTAAAAACTCCATAGAAAGCCTAACCAATAGGATAGAACACCTGGAAGATAGAACCTCAGATATTGAAGAAAAAATATTTAATCTTGAAAACAAGGTTGACCAAACAGACAAGATGGTAAGAAATCATGAACAGAATCTACAAGAATTATGGGATTTCATGAAAAGGCCAAATTTAAGAATTATTGGGATTGAGGAAGGCTTAGAGAGGCAACCCAAAGGAATGAACAATCTATTCAATGAAATAACACCAGAAAATTTGCAAATCTGAAGAATGAAATGGAAAACCAGATACAAGAGACTTATAGGACTCCAAATATACAAAATGACAACAGACCCACACCAAGGCACATTATTATGAAAATACCTAACATACAAAATAAAGACAGAATTTTAAAGGTCAAGAGAAAAAATAATCAAATTACATTCAAGGGGAAACCAATAAGAATATAAGCAGATTTTTCAATCCAGGCCCTAAAAGCTAGAAGAGCCTGGAACAAAATTTATCAAGTCCTGAAAGAAAATGGATGCCAACCAACAATCTTATACCCAGCAAAACTTACCTTCAGATTTGATGATGAAATAAAATCCTTCCATGATAAATAAAAGCTAAAGGAATTTACAAAAAGAAAGCTGGCATTACAAAACATTCTCAGCAAAATATTCCATGAGGAAGAGATGAAAAACAATGATGCAAATCAGCAATGGGAAGAACTAGCCTAAAGGAATAGCCAAATAAAGGAGAAAACAAATCATGTCAAAAAACAAATATGAGTCAAATGACTGGGAATACAATCATATCACAATAATAACCCTGAATGTTAATGGCCTGAACTCATCAATCAAAAGACATAGACTGGCAGATTGGATTAAAAAGAAAAATCCAACAATATGCTGCCTGCAAGAGACTCATCTCGTAGAAAGAGATACCCATAGACTAAAGGTGAAGGGATGGGAAAAAACATACCATGCACATGGACACAGCAAAAAAGCTGCAGTATCCATCCTCATTTCAGATAACGTGGACTTCAAGCCAAAACTAGTCAGAAGGGATAAAGAAGGACATTACATACTGCTTAAGGGAAGCATAAATCAGCAAGACATAACAATCATAAATATCTATGCCCCGAATATTGGCTCATCCACGTACATCAAACAAATCCTTCTCAATTCCAGAAATCAAATAGACCACAACACAATTATACTAGGCGATTTTAACACACCTCTCTCACCACTGGATAGATCGTCCAAACAAAAATTGAATAAAGAAACTATAGATCTCAACAACACAATCAGCAATTTAGACTTAACAGACATATATAGAATATGCCATCCAACAAAGAACGAATACACTTTCTTCTCAGCAGCACATGGATCCTTCTCTAAAATAGGCCATATTTTATGCCACAAAGCTACTGTTAGCAAATACAAGAAGATAGAGATACTACCTTGTATTCTATAGGATCATAATGGATTGAAATTAGAAATAAATGACAGAATAACAAACAGAAACTTCTCCAATACCTGGAGATTAAATAATACACTATTATATGATGAATGGATAACAGAAGACATCAGGAGGGAAATAAAAAAATTCTTAGAAGTAAACGAGAACAAAGACACATCATATCAAAATCTCTGGGACACTATGAAAGCAGTACTTAGAGGAAGATTTATTTCATGGGACGCATTCAACAAAAGAAGTAGAAATCAACAAATAAACAACTTAACACTACAGCTCAAAGCCCTAGAAAAAGAAGAGCAGACCAACACCAAAAGTAGTAGAAGACAGGAAATACTTAAAATCAGAGCCGAAATCAACAAAATTGAAACAAAAGAAACAATTGGAAAAATTAACAAAATAAATAGTTGGTTCTTTGAAAAAATAAACAAAATTGATAAACCCTTAACCACACTAACAAAGAGAAAGAGGGAGAAAACTCAAATTACTAAAATTCGGAATGAACAAGGAAATATCACAACAGACATAAGTGAAATACAAAACACAATTAGAAGCTATTCTGAAAATCTATATTCCAACAAAACAGAACCTCAAAGACATCAACAAGTTTCTAGAGACACATGAATTTCCTAAACTGATTGAGGAGGACATACACAACTTAAATAAATCAATTTCCAGCAATGAAATAGAAGAGGTCATCAAAAGCCTACCAACAAAGAAAAGTCCGGGACCAGATGGGTTCTCAGCCGAGTTCTACAAAACCTTTAAAGTAGAGCTCATTCCAATACTCCTCAAAGTATTCCATGAAATAGAAGAGGAGGGAACTCTCCCAAACTCGTTCTATGAAGTCAATATCACCCTGATACCTAAACCAGACAGAGACACATCGAGGAAAGAAAATTTCAGACCAATATCCTTAATGAACATCGACGCAAAAATTCTCAACAAAATTTTAGCAAATTGCATACAAATATATATTAAAAAGGTAGTGCACCATGATCAAGTGGGTTTTATCCCAGGGATGCAAGGTTGGTTCAACATTCAGAAATCAGTAAATGTCATTCACCATATCAACAGACTTAAAGTTAAGAATCACATGATTGTTTCAATAGATGCATAAAAAGCATTCGATAAAATACAGCACCCCTTCATGCTCAAAACACTAGGAAAAATAGGGATAGTGGAAACATACCTTAACATTGTAAAGGCCATCTATGCTAAGCCCATGGCCAATATCATTCTAAATGGTGAAAAACTGAAAGCATTCCCCTTAAAAACTGGAACAAGGTAGGGATGCCCTCTTTCACCACTTCTATTCAACATCGTCCTTGAAACTCTAGCCAGAGCAATTAGACAAACCAAAGAAATTAAAGGGATACAAATAGGGAAAGAAGAACTCAAACTATCCCTGTTTGCTGATGACATGATTATATATTTAGAGGAACCTGGAAATTCCACCAGAAAACTTTTAGAACTCATAAGTGAAATGCAAATCAAATCTACCCTAAGATTCCATCTCACCCCAATTAGAATGGCGATTATCAAGAACACAAGCAACAATAGGTGTTGGCGAGGATGTGGGGAAAAAGGTACACTCATACATTGCTGGAGGGGTTGCAAATTAGTGCAGCCACTCTGTAAAGCAGTATGGAGATTCCTCAGAAAGTTTAGAATGGATCCGCCATTTGACTCAGCTATCCCACTCCTTGGCCTATACCCAAAGGACTTAAAAATCAGCATACTACAGAGATACAGCCACACCAATGTTCATTGCTGCTCAATTCACCATAACCAGATTGTGGAACCAACCTAGATGTCCTTCAATTCAAGAATGGATAAAGAAACTGTGGCATATATATACAATGGAATATTACTCCGCCATAAAGAATGATAAAATTATGGCATTTGCAGGCAAATGGAAGAAATTGGAGAATATCATGCTAAGTGAGATTAGCCAATCTCAAAAAACCAAAGGACTAATGATCTCACTGATAAGAGGATGATGACATATAATGGGAGGTGGGAGGAGTTAGCATTAGGGTTAGGGTTAGGTTTAGGGTTAGGGTTAGGGAGGGTGGCAAGAATGGAGGAAGGAAGGACTGTAGAGAGGGAAAAGAGGGAAAAGAGGGGTGGGTGGGGAGGGGAGGAAGGGGAAAAAATGGCAGAATGAATCAAACAACATTGCCCTGTGTAAAGTTATGAATACACAATGGTATGCCTTTACTCCATGTACAGAGAATCAAAATGTATCCCATTTGTTTACAATAAAAAAAAAAAGAAGAACTCCAAGATGCACAATAGGGCAATGTGAATAGAAGAATTTGGAGTGTTTGTAACTCTGGAAAATAGAGATGTTTAAAAAGTTTATAACTGAATAAATACTACAATTAGAATCAGAAAGATATAGAAGAAAGCATAAAATTTAATATTTGGTAAATTAGATAAGGTAAAGGAACAAAAATATAATGAATTCAAAGAAAACATTTTTTAAAAAGAAAAGCCAAAGTACACAACAAAGCAATACTTATGACTTCTGACAGAAATAGTTTCACAACTAAACTTTATAATATAACCAATGCAAAAATAAATGAAAATGTCGGGAAGTCAGATGAGAACAACCTTCAGAGCTAGAAGACAGTAACCCTTTGAAAGAACCATCTTGAAATGTAGGTAGAAGTGGGACAGGTTGGGACCTAACATATTCAATTACATTATAGAATTGCCTAGGAATAATGTTGTCCTCACATCCTTTAAGCCCTGGTCAGGGACTGCTGCTGCAGACTCTTCGTATACCCTGCTCTGCCTTACCTGGGGCTTCAGCTCTGTCTCATTCTCATGCTATCTCCATATGCTATCTCTCACATATATTCTTTTCCGCATCTGTTCTTTCTGTCTTGAAAACTCACATAACAGGTGCTGGGTGAATTATTACCGTGCTGGTTGCAGTGTCCATTTGATTGTTCAAGTTAAAAGAGTTTCTGGAAAGAAATTTGAAGATTACCTCTCTGTATTACTGATCTCACATGGTGCTGGTTTGCCAGCAACCTTTTTCAACAACAACAAAAAAGCCATATATTGATAATCATGAGATTTAAGAGCTAACATTATATGCAATAATTCAGTGTCCATGAACCTTATTAGAAAAAGCATCCAAAAATCGGCCTTACAATAAAATGCAGCAAATTAAAATGATGTTGAAAGTCTCCTATATGAGTATAGTAAAAGGACTGTGATGAGCACTGAGTTCATGTATATACAGAAAAGTGGGGGGAATATAGAAATTACAGAACAGAATATAAATTTTCAAAGGTTTTAAAAAAATAAAATAGCTATCAAAATGAGGAGAATAATACAAAGAGGGAAGATAAACTATTGTTAAGTATTTTTGAAAACTAATCTCAGATTAAATTTATATAGAGTCTCTGAATGAGTTAATACCACAGTCACCTGAATATTTTCAACCTTTTATTTTCTTAATTACAGGGTGAATTTTAAATATCACTACACTAGTGTTTATGAAACATTTCAAGTTTCACAACTGTTAGATTCCTGTCAGTTTCTTTTTTTTCTGAAAATTTCAAGAACTGTTAAATTTAATGTCATATAAATGAGTATGATTTAATTTTTGGAGAAAAACTTCTGTTTTACATTCCATTATCCCTTCTTCACATTACATTTATTTTAAAGGCTTTGTAAATATATAATTGATAAGCTTTAAAGCAGCATATTTTAGGTATACAATTTAATGAGTCTGGCTCAGTTACACATTTTGCTTTCTACTTATACATAGGGATATAGATATTCCTTTGGGATAATGTCTAACTCATGTTGAGAATGGTTATATTTGCATAGTAAAACCTGAATTCATTTTTTAATGTAGAATTTTTAATAACTTTTGAATTTCAATATAAGTATATATCCATCATACAAAATCACTAGTTCATGACAACAGCAAAAGATAGTAATATAAATCTTGGAAAATATTAGGACACATTTATACAGTTTAGCATTTTTTGCTAAGAATTACTTTTTGTAAGGACATTGCTTAGTAATGAGACATCACATTGCAAAACTTTTCAGTGTTTCAAGGGAATGGAATAGTCATGCTGAATATGTTTATCTACCTTTCCACTTATTAACACAAGAAGAAATTTAAGTGATAATTAACTAGCTTATGAGTCTATAAATAACAACCAGAAATGATCAACAAAAGTACAGAAACATATTCAGTAACATTGCTGTTATTTAGATATAAGAATGTACCCTGAAAAGCTTATGTATTAGGCAACACAGCAATGCTCAGAGGTGAGGACTGGGTTATGAGTGAGGACTGGGTTATGAGGTGAGGACTGGGTTATGATTGTCTTATCAGAGCTATGACCTCTTCAAAAGATGAATCTGTTTTCAGGAAAAATAAACTGAATGGACTACAGCATGGTAACAGTAGGCCGGTGGGGCAATGGGTGGAGAAAGCAGGTTACTGGGGCTATGGCCTTGGATTCTGTCTTGTCCCTGGATTCTTCCCATTTCTTCTTCTTGGTTGCCATGAGGTGAGCAGCTTTTCTCTACCACATTGTTCCATCATGATGTTATGCCCACTGCAGACTCTGAAAAAGGGAGTCAGCTGACTATGGACTGTGATCTTGGAAATTATCAATCAAGAGAAGAGAAATGCAAATTCAAAGAACTCTAATATTTCATCTTACTCCAATTAGAATGGCTTTTTTCAACAACACAAACAATAATAGATGTTGGTGTGGATGTTGGGAAAAAGGCACGCTTTTACATTGCTGGCAAATTGGTGCAGCCACTCTGGAAAGCAGTATGGAGAATCCTAAGAAAACTTGGAATGGACCCACCTTTTGACCCAGTTATCCCACTGCTCGGTTTACACCCAAAGGACTTAAAATCAGCAAACTACAGTAACACAGCCCCATCAATATTTATAGCAGCTCAGTTCACAATAGCTAGTTTGTGGAACCAACCTAGATGCCCTTCAACAGATGAATGGATAAAGAAACTCTGGTATATATACACAATGGAATATTATTCAGCCATAAAGAATAATAATATTATGGCATTTGCAAATAAATGGATGGAATTCGAGAATATCATGCTAAGTGAAATAAGCCTAGCCCAAAAAACCAAAGGCCGAATGTTTTCCCTGATAAGTGGAGGATGATATATAATGGGGGTGGGAGTGGGGAATTAGAGAATAATGGGGGAACTTTAGAATATGTAGAAGAAAATGAGAGGGAAGGGGTATGAAAAATGGTGGAATGAGACAGACATCATTACCCTATGTACATGTATGATTACACAAATGGTATGAATCTACATGGTGTACAACCATAGAAACGAAATGATGCACCCCATTTGTGTACAATGAATCAAAATGCAGACTGTAAAAAATTAGAAGCTAAATAAAAATAATAATAAAAAATAAAATGTAGTTATGTATGTTGTTCTTGACAGGTATATTCATAAATACAGTGTTGAAGTTAGGCTATGGTTACATGGAATTTTTCTGTATTTTTCAAATATTTTTGAGGATTTTTAATAAAATTAATATTTTTGAAAGCTGAACATTCTCAGCAAAATATTCCATGAGGAAGAGATGAAAAACAATGATGCAAATCAGCAACAGGAGGCGCTAGCCTAAAGGAATAGCCAAATAAAGGAGAAACCAAATCATGTCAAAAACAAATATGAGTCAATTGACTGGGAATACAATCATATCACAATAATAACCCTGAATGTTAATGGCCTGAATTCATCAATCAAAAGACACAGACTGGCAGATTGGATTAAAAAGAAAAATACAACAATATGCTGCCTGCAAGAGACTCATCTCATAGAAAGAGACACCCATAGACTAAAGGTGAAAGGATGGGGACAAACATACCATGCACACGGACACAGCAAAAAAGCTGGAGTATCCATCCTCATCTCAGATAATGTGGACTTCAAACCAAAACTAGTCAGAAGGGATAAAGAAAGACATTACATGCTGCTTAAGGGAAGCATAAGTCAGCAAGACATAACAATCATAAATATCTATGCCCCGAACATTGGCTCATCCATGTACGTCAAACAAATCCTTCTCAATTCCAGAAATCAAATAGACCATAACACAATTATACTAGGCGATTTTAACACACCTCTCTCACCACTGGATAGATCGTCCAAACAAAAATTGAATAAAGAAACTATAGATCTCAACAACACAATCAGCAATTTAGACTTAACAGACATATATAGAATATACCATCCAACAAAGAACGAATACACTTTCTTCTCAGCAGCACATGGATCCTTCTCTAAAATAGACCATATTTTATGTCACAAAGCTACTGTTAGTAAATACAAGAAGATAGAGATACTACCTTGTACTCTATCAGATCATAATGGATTGAAATTAGAAATAAATGACAGAATAAAAAACAGAAACTTCTCCAATACCTGGAGACTAAATAATACACTATTATATGATGAATGGATAACAGAAGACATCAGGAGGGAAATAAAAAAATTCTTAGAAGTAAACGAGAACAAAGACACATCATATCAAAATCTCTGGGACACTATGAAAGCAGTACTTAGAGGAAGATTTATTTCATGGGGTGCATTCAAAAAAAGAAGTAGAAATCAACAAATAAACGACTTAATACTACAGCTCAAAGCACTAGAAAAAGAAGAGCAGACCAATACCAAAAGTAGTAGAAGACAGGAAATAGTTAAAATCAGAGCCGAAATCAACGAAATCGAAACAAAAGAAACAATCGGAAAAATTAACAAAATAAATAGTTGGTTCTTTGAAAAAATAAATAAAATTGATAAACCCTTAGCCACACTAACAAAGAGAAAGAGGGAGAAAACTCAAATTACTAAAATTCGGAATGAACAAGGAAACATCACAACAGACACGAGTGAAATACAAAACATAATTAGAAGCTATTTCGAAAATCTATACTCCAACAAAACAGAAAACCTTGAAGACATCAACAAATTTCTAGAGACATATGAACTACCTAAACTGAACGAGGAGGATATACACAACTTAAATAAACCAATTTCAAGCAATGAAATAGAAGAGGTCATCAAAAGTCTACCAACAAAGAAAAGTCCAGGACCAGATGGGTTCTCAGCCAAGTTCTACAAAACCTTTAAAGAAGAGCTCATTCCAATACTCCTCAAACCATTCCATGAAATAGAAGAGGAGGGAACCCTACCAAACTCGTTCTATGAAGCCAATATCACCCTGATACCTAAACCAGACAGAGACACATCGAGGAAAGAAAATTTCAGACCAATATCCTTAATGAACATCGATGCAAAAATTCTCAACAAAATTTTAGCAAATCGCATACAAATATATATTAAAAAGATAGTGCACCACGATCAAGTGGGTTTTATCGCAGGGATGCAAGGTTGGTTCAACATTCAGAAATCATTAAATGTCATTCACCATATCAACAGACTTAAAGTTAAGAATCACATGATTATTTCAATAGATGCAGAAAAAGCATTTGATAAAATACAGCATCCCTTCATGCTCAAAACACTGGAAAAAATGGGGGTAGTGGGAACATTTCTAAACATTATAAAGGCAATCTACGCTAAGCCCATGGCTAATATCATTCTAAATGGTGAAAAACTGAAAGCGTTCCCCCTAAAAACTGGAACAAGGCAGGGATGCCCTCTTTCACCGCTTCTATTCAACATCGTCCTTGAGACTCTAGCCAGAGCAATCAGACAAACCAAAGAAATTAAAGGGATACGAATAGGAAAAGAAGAACTCAAACTATCCCTGTTCGCTGATGACATGATTATATATTTAGAGGAACCTGGAAATTCCACCAGAAAACTTTTAGAACTCATAAGTGAATTCAGTAAAGTAGCAGGTTACAAGATCAATACTCATAAATCCAATGCATTTTTATACATAAGTGATGAATCTTCAGAAAGAGAAATTAGGAAAACTACCCCATTCACAATAGCATCGAAAAAAATAAAATACTTGGGAATCAATCTCACAAAAGAGGTGAAAGACCTCTACAATGAGAACTACAGAACACTAAAGAAAGAAATTCAAGAAAACCTTAGAAGATGGAAAGATCTCCCATGTTCCTGGATAGGCAGAATTAATATCGTCAAAATGGCTATACTACCTAAAGTGCTATACAGATTCAATGCAATTCCAATTAAAATCCCAATGATGTACCTTGCAGAAATAGAGCAAGCAATTATGAAATTCATCTGGAAGAATAAAAAACCTAGAATAGCTAAAGCAATCCTCAGTAGCAAGAGCGAAGCAGGGGGTATTGCAATACCAGATCTTCAACTCTACTACAAAGCAATAGTAACAAAAACGGCATGGTATTGGTACCAAAATAGACAGGTAGATCAATGGTACAGAATAGAGGACATGGACACAAACCCAAATAAATACAATTTTCTCATACTAGACAAAGGTTCCAACAATATGCAATGGAGAAAAGATAGCCTCTTCTACAAATGGTGCTGGGAAAACTGGAAAACTATATGCAGTAGAATGAAATTAAACCCCTATCTCTCACCCTACACAAAACTCAACTCAAAATGGATCAAGGACCTCGGAATCAGACCAGAGACCCTGCATCTTATAGAAGAAAAAGTAGGTCCAAATCTTCAACTTGTTGGCTTAGGATCAGATTTCCTTAACAGGACTCCCATAGCACAGGAAATAAAAGCAAGAATCAACAACTGGGATGGATTCAAACTAAAAAGCTTTCTCTCAGCAAAGGAAACTATCAGAAATGTGAAGAGAGAGCCTACAGAGTGGGAGAATATCTTTGCCAACCATACCTCAGATAGAGCGCTAATTTCCAGAATCTATAAAGAACTCAAAAAACTCTACACGAAGAATACAAATAATCCCATCAACAAATGGGCTAAGGAAATGAACAGACACTTCACAGAAGAAGATGTACAAGTAATCACCAGATATATGCAAAAATGTTCAACATCCCTAGTAATAAGGGAAATGCAAATCAAAACTACCCTAAGATTTCATCTCACCCCAATTAGAATGGTGATTATCAAGAATACAAGCAACAATAGGTGTTGGCGAGGATGTGGGGAAAAAGGAACACTCATACATTGCTGGTGGGGTTGCAAATTAGTGCAGCCACTCTGGAAAGCAGTGTGGAGATTCCTCAGAAAGCTTGGAATGGAAACACCATTTGACCCAGCTATCCCACTCCTTGGCCTATACCCAAAGGACTTAAAATCAGCATACTACAGAGATACAGCCACATCAATGTTCATTGCTGCTCAATTCACCATAGCCAGATTGTGGAACCAACCTAGATGCCCTTCAGTTGATGAATGGATAAAGAAACTGTGGCATATATATACAATGGAATATTACTCCGCAATGAAGAATGATAAAATTATGGCATTTGTAGGCAAATGGTCGAAATTGGAGAATATCATGCTAAGTGAGATAAGCCAATCTCAAAAAACTAAAGGACGAATGATCTCGCTGATAAGTGGATGAGGACATATAATGGGGGGTGGGACGGGCTAGCATTAGGTTTAGGGTTAGGTTTAGAGTTAGGCTAAGGAGAGCAGTAAGAATGAAGGAAAGAAGGACTGTGTAGAGGGTAAAGAGGGGTGGGAGGGGTGGGAGGGGTGGGGGGGAGGGGAAAAATAAAATAAAAAATTAAAAAAAAAAAAAAAAAAAACAGTAAACTTCCAAGTTTTCTTAGGATTCCAGAGTGGTTGCACCAATTTGAAATCCCACCAGCAATGTGTGAGTGTACCTTTTCCCCACATCCATGCCAACATCTATTATTGTTTGTGTGCTTGACAATAGTCATTTTAATTGGAGTTTTTTAAATTTGCATTTCTCTAATTACTAGAGATGTTGAACACTTTTTCATATATTTATTAATTGCCTATATATCTTCTTCTGTAAAGTGTCTGTTCAGTTCCTTGGCCCATTTATTGATTGGGTCCTTTGTATTTTTGTTGTAAAGTTTTGTAAGTTCTTTATAAATTTTGGAGATTAGTGTTCTATCTGAAGTGCATGTGGAAAAGATTTTCTCCCACTCTGTACCTCTCTCTTCACATTATTGGTTGTATTCTTCGCTGAGAAAAAGCTTTTAGTTTGAATCCATCCATTTATTGATTCTTCCTTTGATTTCTTGTACTTTGGGAGTCTTGTTAAGGAAGTCTGATCTTAAGCCAACATGATGAAGATTCAGGGCTACTTTGTCTTCTATTTGGTGCCCTTCAACAGATGAATGGATAAATATACTGTGGTATATATACACAATGGAATATTATTCAGCCATAAAGAATAATATGGCATTTGCAGTTAAATGGATGGAATTGGAGAATATCATGCTAAGTGAAATAAGCCAGTCCCCAAAAGTCAAAGGCTGAATGTTTTCCCTGATAAGTGGATGATGATACATAATGGGGTGGGGGCAGGGGGGGTGAGAGAAGAATGGAGGAACTTTATGTAGAGGGAAATGAGAGGGTGGAAGGGGCAGGGGTATGAAAGATGGTGGAACAAGACAAACATCATTACCCTGTGTACATGTATGATTACACAAATGGTATGAATCTACAAGGTGTACAACCATAGCAATGAAATGATGTACCCCATTTGTGTAAAATGAATCAAAATGCAGTCTATTAAAAAAAAAACTGAGTTATCAAAAAAAAAAAAAAAGAAAGCTGAGAAAATTTCAAAGAAGATTTACTTTATAAAGGAAATAAAATTTCACCCACACTTATCATAACTGAAATGCAGAAAATCATAAGTAAAATGTCTCAAGGTGAAATAATACATTAAGAAATCACTTATGACCCACACCATATTGGGTGTTCTTCTGTGTGACTTATTATCATCACAATTGCCAACTTTTAAAGTATTATGATCTCCATTTTCAAGACAACACAACTGATTCAGAAAGAGTGCAAGTGTGATTAATGGCAGTGAAGAATGTAATCTCACATGCCTGCTGTGTCAAAGTCCAGTCATTTTGCATTTTCTCCAAAACAACTTTCCAGGGGTGGTAATTACAAAAGATTGAAATATAATTTGCTCTAATTTGATTCCTAGTACTTTCCTTTCTTTTGACTCCTCCATCCCGGTTCCTTTTCTTATTTTTCTGATCTTTCTACTGTTTACTTATAGGTTATTTAATAACATTTTGTGGATATACCTGGTGGTGGGATTCACTGTGGTATATTCATATATGTACATGGGAAAGGTATGTTACATTCATGCCACTGTTCATCCATCCTATCCTCTCTTTCTCACTGTCAATTACTTTCATCTAGCCCACCAATCTTTCTTCTATTTTGATGGAATTTTCTTCCTTTTTTTTTTCTTTTCTCTCCAAAGAATGGGACAGATGGGTCATATGGTGACTTCCTTCCTGGTATTTTGAAAAATTTCCAAACAAATTTTCAGAGTATTTGCATTACTTTGCATTCCCACCAAAAAATGTATAAGGGTACTTTTTCCCTGCATCCTCAACAACATTTATTATTATTCCTATTCATAATAATTGCCATATGATTGGCATGAGATAAAATCTCAGTGTAGTTTTAATTTTTATTCACCTAAGTTCCAGAGATGTTGAACATTTTTTCATACATTTTTTGATCATTTATGTCTCTTCTTTTGAAAAGTGTCTGTTTAGTTCTTTTGTCCATTTATTAATTGGGTTATTTGTTTGTGCTGTTAAGTTTTTTGAATTCTTTATATGTCCTAGATATTAACACCCTATCTGAGGAGCAGATAACAAAGATCTTGTCCCATACTGCAGGCTATCTCTTCATGCTCACACCCTTTCCTGTGCAGAAGCTTTTTAATTTAATGCCATCCACTTATTGAATTTGATTTTATTTCTTGCATTTTAAGAGCCTTGTTAAAGATAATGATCTTTGTGCTAATATGTTGGAGTATTGGGTTTACATTTTCTTCTAGCCATTGTAATTTCTGGTCTAACTCCTTGATCTTTGATCAACTTTAAATTTTGTCAGGATGAGAGAGAGGGGTCAAATTTCATTCTACTATACATGAATTTTCAGTTTTCCCACTACTATTCATTAAATGTGCTACCTTTACTTCAATGTAAGTTTTGGCACCTTTGTTTAGTATCAGATAACTTTTTATATGGGTTTATCTATGTGTTTATCTATGGGTTTATCATTGGTCTTTGTGTCTGTTTTGGTGTAAGATTCATTCTTTTTTTTATTACTATAGTTCTGTAGTACATTTTGAGGTCGGGTGTTGTGATGTATCCAAGCTCTTTTTGCTCAGGATTACTTTGAATATTCTGGTTCTCTTATATTTCCAAAAGAATTTTAGAACAGCTTTTTCTAGTTCTGTGAAGAATATCACTGGCATTTTGAGGGGGATTGCATTGAATATAAATAATGCTTTTGATAGCATAACCATTTTGGTAAATATTTTTGCCTAACCAAGAGTATGACATGCTTTTCCATCTTACAAGGTCTTCTTCAGTGTTCTACATTGCAAGTGTTCTTCACATCCTTCAATAGATTAATGCCCAAATAAATTTTTTGCAGTTATCATGAAATGAATGGTTTTCCTAATTTGTTTTTCAGCAGATGTATTATTGCTATAAGGGAAAGCGATTGATTTGTGTATGTTGATCTTGTATCCTTAAAGTTTACTACACTTGTTTAGCATTCTAATAGCCTTTTGGTGAAATTCTTATGTCTTCTTAATATAGAACCATATCATCAGCAAACAGATAATATGTGTCTTCCTTTCTTTCTTTTCTTCTTTCTTTCTTTTTCTTTTTTTCATTTTTGTATCCCTTAATGTTCTTCTTTTGAGTCATTGCCAGGAAGGGTTTCAAGGACTAGAGGTGAGAGTGAACATCTTGCCTTGCTTATTTATTTAGTATAATTTTATTTTTAATATTTGAGCATAATGCTATACTTTTTCCCCTTAGAACTGCCTTCATTCTTTCTCAGAATTTTTGATATGTTTTATCACTAGTCTCATTTGTTTATAAATGGGTTCTTTCATTTCTCCCCTGAATTCTTCTCTTATCCATTTGTCATTCAAAAGTGATCTAGTCTCCAGGTATTATAGAAAATTCCATTTTTATCTTGTCACTAATTTCTAATTTAATTGCATTATAATCTGATAGGAGGCATGGAATTATCTCTATTATTTTGTATTTGCTATGATTTGCTTTGTGACCTCAAATATGATCTATTAGAAGATGTTTAATGGGCTGCTAAGAAAGTGAATTCAGTCATTGATGAATTAGATATTCTACACATGTCTGCTAAGTTCATTTGATTAATAGCATTTTTTACTTCTGAAGAATGTTTACTTTGTTTACATATGAATGATGTATCTACTGATGAGAAAGATGTGTTAAAGTCACCCAATATCATTATCTTGTGACCTATTTGATTCTTAATATCAAGAAGAGTTTGTGTTATGTGATTCTTAATATCAAGAAGAGGTGCATCATTGTTTGGGAAAAAATATTTACAAATGTTATCTTATTGTTGGATGATTCCCTTAACCCACATGAAGTGACTTTGTCACTTCTAAAAATTTTGACTCGAATTCCACTCTGATATAGCTACTTCAGCTTTGTTATAAGTACCATTTGGCTAGCATATACTTCCTCATGCTTTTGCCTTCAATTTGTGGATGTCTTTATCTTTAAGATGAGTCTTTTGCAAACCCCATATGTTTGGATCATGTGTTTTAGCTCAGTTTGCATATATGTCTTTTGTTTGAAGAGTGAAACAATTTGCATTAAATGTTATTATACAGATAATTTTAATTTCCTGCAATTTTGACTTATTTTAAATATTTAATTCAGATTTTGTTGTCCTTTAGTTGACTATTTTTCTACTTGTAATTCATCTGATTTTGGTTTTCATTTTCATTTTTCATTTCTATTTATAAAATATTCCATTGAATTTTTAGTGCAGGAATTGTCATTACAAATTATTTTGTTTCTCTTCATTATGAAAGATTCTATTTTATTTTCCATTTTGAAGGATAATGTTGCTTAATATAGTAATATTCACTGGCACCCATTTTCTTCCAGAAGTTCGAATATATTGTTCCAAGACCTCTTGACTTTTAGGGTCTGGGTAGAAAACTCAATTGATACTCAACAAATTAGAACAAATGAAAAAATTGTTTTAAATTTTAAAAAATGATTTAACTCTATAATCGACCAGTCATTTTTCTCTTGTGGCTTAAACATTTCTATTTTTATTTTGTATGTTAGGAATTTTCAGTATAATTTATATTAAAGTAGATATATTGTGATTCTCTCTGGAGCTCTATAAGCCTATTATTATATTTGAATTTCCAGTTCATTTTAAGATGTGGAACAAATTCAAATCATATTTTGTTGAAAAGTTTGTGCATCACTTTGTATTTTGCAGTCTTCCTCTATCTCAATGATTTTTATATTTGACCTCTCGATATTATCCCAGGTTTCTTGAATATTCTGATAATGATCACTTAACATCATTTTTTTGGTCAACTTTATTTTCAAGATTATATACTTTGCCTTAAAGGCCTAAACAACTATCCTCAAGGTGTTCTATTCTATTGGTAATGCTTTCCATTGAATTTTTCATTTGGATTTCCATTTTGTTCTTTTTCAGAATCGCAATCACTTTTGAAATGATCTTTTGCTTCCTACCTTTCTCTCAAATTTTATTCCTTATGTCTTCTTTTAGCTCATGGAACATTTTAACTATGGCCTTTCTAAATGTTTTCTGTGACGTTTCTTCTACTATAGTGTCAATGGACAGTTTGGGGTGGCTTTTTGCCTTGCTTCTTCATATTGCTTGCATGCCTGCTCATCTATTGGGATGGTTAGTTTTTCTTCATTTAAGCACGGGATTACTGTGGGAGCTTCTTTCCCTTTAGAGCCCTGAATGGAAAAATATCTAGGTATTGATATTTGAACTCAATGTGTGGTCTTGTCTGATCCCAGTAGCAGCATAACTGAGAGAAGTCACTGAACCCTACAGTTATTTGAGTCAAACCATGTACTATTTAACCTTGTGAAAAGTGAAAAACTTGTTGATATTATTCTCAAAAGTTCCTATAATCCATATATAATCTTGTAGGAATATTATGAAACAGATTGAAAAGTTAGTTATTATATATAATAAAATTATTATAATATTATATGAGGACTAAAACAAGCAAGAAGAATGGGTAAAAGAACATGAAAAAGAAAAAAAAGAAAGTAAAGGTAGAAGGAATAATACACACCAAGGTAAAGGGAAAAAATGGAGGAACTCTTGTTAGCAGCAGATAATGGAAGAGGGAGTACTAGGGTTGAGAGGGACAAGTATAAACTAAGGGTAAGAAAATAAAAATAGGAAAATGATTTCAATTTGTGCTTTAAAACATTAGTTGAAATGCATTCAAATGGTTTTAAAGTACATTGTTAACTATTGGGATAACAAATAACAATCAAATCAAAGAATAATATATATGATCAAAGCTGACATTAGAGTTCCTCCAATTATTCTTAATGAACCTCCCCAATTCACCAAGGACATAGTGAATCACAGAGTTTAAGACTTCCCTTACTGTATCAGTATGAAGCCTCATGATGTTAATGTACTACTGCTTTCTTTGATATAACATCTCAATTTATTAATGCACAAGAAATTATGTTGTTGAAGTTATTTTATAATAAATAAGGTACATTGTTTAACAACAATACCTCAGGCTTATTCAGGCAAAACTAAACTTTATTGAAGGTTTAGCAGAGTTGTAAAGAAAATTAAATTAGCATTTATGACAATCAACAATTTCAAAACAAGAGGAATTAAAGTAAGACAACTTAGAGAAAGTCATAGATCTAACTTAAAATTAAAAATGAAAATTCATCACTTATCACCCTTCCTATCTCTTCCTTTTTTATTTCCAAGCTATCAGCACACATTGTCCAACATGCATGCATACAAGTTTACTTCTAGCTGAGTCCTAAAGGCCAGGGAGTGAAGCAAGGATCTCTCTTAGCTGATCTCACTGATTTGTCCACAAATGAACTGGGAAGGTAGAGAATCTTACCAGTGAAAGCAATAAACTATTTGACAAATGCCAGCAAAAGCAACTACACCCAATTTGCTAATGACAGTGGAATTAAAGAATATATTAGTTTTGCTTCTCACCTTGAGTTCTATTTCCATCTCTTCAAGTCTATGTCTCATTTATTGTGAGCTTGAAACCCAGCTCATCATCTTAACCGTCCAGCCCAGATATTGTGCTTCACTGCATTCAAGTTATGTGCAATTTCAAAGACAGATTTTAATTTTTGTTACTTTGCCTCCCTTTCTTGGAGAAGCAAAATGAATAAAATAAAAATTGAAAAATAATCATTGATAATTCACAAAATTATATATTTATTGATGGGAAGTGTTGAAATGAACTGTGATATATAAATTATACATGTCACTTTTCTACTTTTATTCATTTTTTTCCAGCCATGGTATTGTTTTTGTTCATCTGATTGCAGATTGTGAAAAAATTAAAACTTGTTTGAAAGTGCACACAATGAAATAGGTTGAAGGAAGTGAAAGCAATTGGAGGATAACATAAGAGCTGAGTGTTCAAGTTCACAGTAAATGAGATGTAGAGACATCAGGAGTGAGAACTCAAACTACAGTGTGCTTTGAAATTCTCTGTCATCAGCATTTTCCCCCTAAACTCTTTTCACGTTATCATCAATCTTCTCTTCTCCTGCTCACAGCTTTAGCATCAAAAGCATCTTTCCCACAGTATAAAAGTTTCTCTATATATAATTTTCACTTCTTCACAAGCCTGTACTCATCTAAAACTGTTTTTAATTATTGCATTCTGAGGTCCTTGCCTTCATTTGTCTCTGATTCCTCCATTCCTTCTTTTCTCTTCCTTTGGCTTCTCATTATGGCAAAAGCAAAATGAAAAGTCTGGAAGCTAAAGCCCTCACTGACTCCATGCTGCAAGGGATCGTGAAAGACTGCCAAGCTGGGGAAGACCCTGCAGCCCAAAACCTGTAGCCACACCCCAGCCCCACCAGCCACTCAGGCTATCCGGCCCTGGAACTCTCCTCCAAATGAGGCAGCTCTGCTGGTCTGTCAGCCCCACTCTTTCCCTCTTGGGATAACACACCTTTTTCTGTATCTCATAAGATACCCATGCACCTCTTCATTTGCATGTTTTAACCTTTTTTTAACTCTGCTTTTTCTCTTTCCCTGAAGATAAGACATTCACTGTCCAAGTGCTTTGGAAATGGGATATATCTTGCTTTTTTTTTTTTTAACATTGATTGCAGTTGCTGAAGTAATGAACAAAAATTAAAATTTATCTTTGGAAGTATACACAATACAACAGGTTGAATGAGTTAAAAAAAAAAAATCTGGCCTGAAGGACAACACGAAGAGCCAGGTGTTCAAGCCCACAATAAATAAGGTATGGAGAACTGAGGAGTGAGAAGCCCAAATACAATATCCCTCTAAATTCTCTGTTCATAGCATTCTCTTCCACAAAACTCCCACCAAGATGTCATCAATCCTCAATTCTCCTGCTCATAGCTCTAGGCATACCAAGCATGTTTTCAATAGGACCGAAGTCACTGTGCTTAAACTGGTCAATTCTCTACAATACTGTATTCATCTCCAATGGTTTTTACTTATTGTGTCCAGAGGCCATTTCTTCTATTTTCCTCTGCTTCCTCCTCTTTTTCTTCTCTTGCCTCTTCCTTCAGGGCCTCATTCTGGCATAAGCGTGATGGAAAGTTTGGCAGCTGAAGTCCTACTGACCCCATACTTTATGCGATCCTGAAGGATCTACAAACATGGGAAGATCCAGCAGTAGCAGCCACTCTCCAGACTCACCAGCCACTCAAGGATTCTGTCTCTGGTACTCTCCTCCAGGGCAGGCAACTCTGCTGCTCTGTAAGGCCCTTCCTTCCCTCTTATGCTATATTGCCCAAGCTGATATCACTTTCCATTAGGATTTCTTTGGTACACACATGGAAAAGGTCTACCACTATATGGATCATCATAAAAAACAATGGTTTGAATATTTTACTTCTTTTTGGAGATATTCCTTTCTTCTTCAATATCCCATAAGATATTCATGCCCTTCTTTATTCCAACATGTATGTAGTAAATATTCATGACCCTATTCATGACTCTTTCACTTTTTGTAGGCACTGAGCATACAAAGAGCTCTTGGTCAAGTGAGATATGAATTGAACATGCAAAAAGTAGCAGAAATGCTCCAATTAATAGACAGCCATGCCAATGTTTCTATGTGAGGACATGTAGAAAAATATACATTTATGTATCCTATTTGAGAACTGTGCATGTGGTGTTTTATCTAAAGTGTGAACCTGAGAGAAATATGTAGAATATGAGTTTGTGGTATGATTTTTGGATTTCTATGTATGTTCTTGCACATATCTGGTGATTATTTCTGGTGCCATTACTATGGAATTTGGGATGGGGATGATTGTGTATCTGTACATGTGTTTGAGTTTGGGTGTGTCCTATATGTGTATTTGTGCATGTGTTTAAATTTGGGTTTGTTTCCATGTGTGTATTTGTGTGTGTGTGTGTGTGTGTGTGTGTGTTCTGTTTATCATAGCACTTAGAACATATATATAGGAGCAGTTAATGAATGACTGAAAGCAGGGTTATCCATAATATTTGGATGAGAATGTCTGAATATGAAGGTGCTTTCCCTTCAGGAGTTATGAATTTTCAGAGTTTGGTCATGTCTTGCACAGTTAAAACAGGTTACTGTGGTGGAGAGATGTGAGGTATTTGGCATTAGAGTTTAAAATGATGAATCTGAATGATTTTCTATTGGAATGTGGAAGTAAAGGAGTACCAAATGTAATGCTAAAGTGAATGGAAACAATGGAGAAAAAAAAGATGTTTGTATGAGAGGAGGCGTAAAAGAAAGGAAACGAAGGGCCATATGTAGTAGTAAGAAATATAACAAGAGAGGGTGAACTTGAGTTTATTCCATGTGAGGGAAATTTTCTGATCGAATTTCCATGCACATCTCATGCTGTCCACTGTCCTACTCAAAGCTGGCCCTGTGTTCACAGGGAGGTCTAGGCTGAGGAACATTTTTCTGTTCATGAAGGCACATGGTTTGCTGCCATGCTCTTTCTTTTCTTGTTGCCTGGATTGAGGTTAATCCAGAGTTGTCTTGAAAGCTCTATTTTCATGATGACAAAATTTTCTTTCATTTTTGTTCATGAATAATAAACTATACCACAGAGAACACTAGCCATTCCCACCTACACATGGTCTCTGAATTGTTACTTAAGTAACAAAGAGTTTCCTCATGATACTATTTCCTGGGATGCTATAATAAAGCCATGTTGTAATTTTTTAATAGGCAAATAATTAAATGTGACTCTCCTTTTGCCAATTTTTGTTGTGTGATGTGTCACATGGGTACATATGGATATGAATATGTGTATGTGCTTAGTATGTCTCAGATTATGATCAATAACATCTTAAATACGTTTTCAAGATGTTTGGTTTTATTGGAGGTGAATGAAGACAGCTTTACTCTCCAGGCCTCTCCACCAGTGCATCAGAAAATGCATAAGCTCCAAACTTTATTGGAAATAAAACATTAAACTCAGAAATTTTTGTAGGGAATGTCAGATTGTTTTCAGAAATATCAACCCTGATTTGGAAGGTTGGTGTTGTCTCCAATCTGTACCCTAGCACCACTGACTCATGGTGCTGTCTCATAGGAGTTATTTGATTACTGTTATCTTCATGTTGACAACAACTGTCTCGTTTCCCATAAAGAGCCAAATTTTATCTTCTCACTTTAGCCATCATGGTTATGCAGTGTTTCTTTGTGTTTTGTATGTATCCTTTTTTCTTTATATTTCACAAAAGAGCTCCGTATTTTCCATCCTAAAAACAATTACTTGT
Organism: Sciurus carolinensis; assembly: GCF_902686445.1. Lineage (NCBI taxonomy): Eukaryota > Metazoa > Chordata > Mammalia > Rodentia > Sciuridae > Sciurus > Sciurus carolinensis. Next base: position 88,752,960 of record NC_062217.1, on the reverse strand, counting down.
TCCTCCTGAGTATCTAATCTCTAAATTATTTCATATTCATCACAGTGCAACCAGTTTCAAAGTACATAATTTTTGTTCAATATTCCTTCATGTCTAGGAGCCCCTTTTATCTTCCTTAAAATAAAAAGTACCATTAGAAAATGTATGCTATCATTTATTTTCCCAATTACCTTAAGAAGATATCTAATGAAAAGAAACATAATATCTTTAAGGAAAATGAGCCTAGATCAACCTTTATGACAGTGACAGAGTGACTTTGTATAGGCCTAGACCCAATGCCACAAAGGCAAGACCTGGATCATCTGAATCTTTACTCTCAGATAAATTGAGCGCTCAGGAAGACCTTGGGAACTATACACATTAAAAAATCATTTCTCTCTCTTCCTTCTCTGTCATTTCTCTTGCTCTTTTTCTCCATCTCTCCTCCCCTTATGTGCTTTTAACTGGAAATTCTCTTTCCCTTTCTTTAAAGGTAGATCCTATTTACTTTTTGCCCAGAGATAATAACACATACTTGACTCCCTTGCAGGCTGAGGCATGAAAACTTTTCCAGATATTACTTTGTTTGCTTTTTCTTCATGGTCCAACTATTTGGAGGGTTACTCTGAAGTTCAGTTCTAAAATATTCAGTTGGTGTTAACTCAGAAAAATATCTATATATTCAAAAACAACAATAAAATAGGGAGTGGCCATCTGTTCACTAAATCACTGTCATGAGCAATGCTGAGTATATCAGAGTCATTATGAGACTGGCTATTACTAAGGCCTCAGCAGTATATTATGACCTATTGATGACATCAGCAAACCCCAGAGACATAGCCAGTATTCACAGTACTGTAGAATTGCTAAAGTTTATCCAAGGTGACATGTTTTATACAGTGGAATTTCTATCATCAAATTATATTTTCAAACCTTGCATCTGATAACAACATTAGAGAGAGGTTATATGGATTAAACAAAAGGAATATTTCCATGTGTCTAGGGATACTGAATTACTCACTCTATACAATGGTGAGAATAAGACAGTAATAGAGAGGGTCAGACTCAGAACCATTAGCTTTACCAAGAAATCCAACCAACTAAGAGTTGATTTAAAAATGTCTCTTATGTAAGTATGGTAAAAAGATTGGGATAAGCACTGAACTTATGTGTACACAGAAAAGGGACAAGCCAGTATAGAAATTATGATTAGGAAAAATAATGTAAAATTTCAAGAGTTTGACAAAGAGAAATACTCATAAATACCATGAGAGTGAGGCAGTGGAAAGTATAAAATATGTTAATTATTTTATTTCAAATGCCAGGATATAATTTATACTTATAAATTAATACTATACCTATCCCAGAATTTTAAATCTTTATTCTTAAATAGAGGAGATTTTTAATTATTATTAAACTAGTGTCTGTTAAATATTTCAAGTTCAACAACATGGCTAGACTCAGATTCATTTTTCTGACATATTCAAAAATTATTAAATTTTATGATTCAAAATTTAGAGCTAGACAAAGGATAAGATAGAAAAATTTTGAACTGAAATAATATAACATGAAGAAATAGCACTTGCCAGATTTTAAGAATTCAGAATGTGAAAAAGAACTAAAGTAAGATTTAATAAAAGAAAGGAGCAACTACATTTTTCTACTTACATTTAGAGAGGTTTGTATTGATGAGTTTAGTGTCAGTGAAATGAAAATAAGGAATTGTGAATACTATAGTTCACAAGGTTTTATCTCCCCAGAATTCATATGATAAAATCCTGATCCTCAAGGGGGATGTTATTAAGGTCTTGGATTTTGGGGAGCTGGTGAGCCATAAGCACTGTCCTCAGGGAGGAGATTAATGTCCTTATGAAATATACATAAGAATGATCCCCACTCTTCTATGATGTAAGGACACTCCTGACTATACCATTGATGAGACAGGAATGTACCTTCACCAAGGACTGATCTATCAGTCTTGAATATTGATCTTGAATTTCTTAACCACCAAAAGGGTAAGAAGCAAGACACCAGTTTGAATTTTTTATAGCTGCCGCTTGCCGCCGACCAGCAGGACAAACGACATGTACTCTTCAGAAGTTCACGAAGCAGCTTCCGCTTTATTCGGATAACACCCTCAATATAAAAGCAGTCTCATTCATAAGCAATTGTAATCAGATATGTCCATCCAATCCTATTAAAGGTCAAGAGATCACGAACTCAAGCATACATGTAAGATATATCTGTCCACACGCTAGGCGGCTGAACTAATTATCATACAGCCAAGTAAACGCTTCCTGTTTTTCTCAAGGCGCATTCAACACGCCCTTTGGCTCTCTGCCAGTTGCCATCTTGGATGCATGTGGCGTAACCCTGGGCCCCGGGTCTCGCCTGCCACATTTCCCCCTTTCTGTTTATAAAAGAGACCGTGCCTGTCTTAGGTTGTCCACAACAGAGCAACATCCTTACCCATCATTGGACAATGAGGCGCTAGCCCTCATTTCCTGCCTTAGGTCGGTATGAGCTCCCCATGAATCTTACCTGTCTTTGACTCCCGGTCTAGCATATTTAACCAGACTTGGGGGGATGAGCCAGCATCAGTTGCAACGAGAGCTTGGCGAATAATGGCTGTTTCTCTGCACCAATGTATACGCATTTTGTATAAACACTATATGCACAGAACAGATACAACACACAATAAACCTCACCCGGACAAAAACCCAAACCATTCTTTTCCCCATTGAACAGCGGACTGGAGAAGTGTGGCCAATTGTTGTAAAAATAGGAGGATATAAAATAGAGGAGTTAAGGGGTACAGGATAGGGCCACGTCTTTACTATCCCCCATAGTTCACGCAAGTCTCCTCCATTAACTTGGTGAGAAATCGCCAACACCATCAGTGGGAGAAGCCTCCTCATCTTCTTCCTATTTTGGGGTCTCTGTTGAGGCCTTGATCAATCTCTCTGGCACCCAAATTGGTGATTGTGCATCCTGTGGGAAAACACAAACAGACCCTTGGGTCCAGATTAATACCGGATCCGGGCCTTTCCATTGTCATGATAGAATGTCCTTCCAGAGCACTTGAGGTAGATGTTTTTTATTAGGCTCTGAATGAGGGTCAGCAGTCGATCGGCCCTCAGAATCGAGATTTTAAAAATTTAAGATGAACAAGGCAACAGATAATTTGTCTTTTGGGGATCTGTATGATGCCCCTATTCCCCCTTTTTGTTTAAGAAGCATGTTTTTAAGCGTTAAATGGGTGCGCTCAATAATGCTTTGTCCAGTAGGATTACAGGGAATTCCTGTGACATGTTGAATACCAAAGGTGGAAAAGGATACTTTTAATGCCTTAAGGATTAATTCTGCCACAGATTCAGTAAACAAGGATAAGACCTTGTTAGGGGCATAATTCATATGAACCCATAGAATAGGACCCTTTCGCCAAAACACTCCTGTGGGTGACTTATTTGTGGCCAAGACAATGATAAAGGCTTAGCTAGGTCAATACGATCAGGATGAACCTTTTCCATAGCTGTTTCAACAAGCTTGAGAGCTGTTCGAGCCTTAGGGGTAAGCACCCGCTTAAAGGGGGTCAGAATCACCTTTAAGAATATCAAACAGGGGGTTCAAACTTGAGGTGGGTAAATGAAGATAAGGTCTAATCCAATTAATATCACCCAAAAGTTTTTGAATATCATTTAAAGTTCTAAGTTTGTCCACCCAAACGGTAATTTTTATGGGTTTAACCATAGTTGCTTTTATGATAGATCCCAGGAAGTTTTTGGTGTCTGTCATTTGTACTTTATCAATGGTAATATGTAAGCCCCATCTTTCCAGTGACTTTAGTAAGGAATTATAACATTGCTCTAAGACAGGTTTTTCCATATGAGCTAGCAAAATATCATCCATATAATGATAGATTAAAAGTTGAGGGTTAATTTGTTGATACACACCAGGGTGGAAATTAATCTGATTACCTTGCCCTTCATATGGTCCTTGGCCTGTCAGCGTGTTTAGATTCCATTGAGGATTGCCCGCAACTGCATTACATGGGGCAGTATCAGAGCATAACTCCTGGTTAGCCACCTTCTGCATGAGATATTGTCCCCCAGATAAACAGGCCTTTGCTAAATTACCCCAATCAGTCAGAGTAAGATTTTGACTTGCAACATTCTCTAATAAAGAAATGATAAATGCAACTTGTACTACATAGGACATAACTGCCTCTTAACTGTTTTACTAATTTTATATCTAATATTTGATGATATCTCTGATTGTTTTGATCTTCAAATACCAGGAATATTGGGAACACTGATTGAGATTCTACATCAGCTGACTGACTGGGGGCCATCCCTGTGCAGCAAGTACATGCGCCCCTACAACTTGGAAAAGAGTGGTGATCTGGATTATACGCCGGAGGGCATGGCACGGTAGGGGTTAAATGCCACTGAGGGAACTTCTTTTCTAGTTCTGTCTCAGATAGCTCCTGTTCTTCAGAGTTATATCCCTGTTCTGAGTCTGAACATCTCCTTTCTCTTTTAGAAGCTTGACTTGATTGTTCTTCGTTAACAGTTACTAATATCTTTTTCCCTTCTCTTAACTGTTCTTGAAATTTTGGTTTTTTGGAAGTCAGACAGAAATGAACTAATGTCCATATCGCCACAACAACAACAAACAGAAATGAAACAAGAAAAGGTAACACAAATAACACCTTACACATATTCATTTACTACAGGACATCCTTTGCTGTCTCTTGCTTGGGACAGCCTTTCATTACATTCCCTCACTAGGTGAATCTTCCGATACATTCCCTCACTAGGGGAATCTTCCGTTTCGCTCCCTCTCTAGGGGAACCTTCCGTTCAAACCTTAAGGCAACCATTTCCTCAAATAGGGAAACCTGCTAGTTGACTGTGCTAGTGAAAAATTTTCTTCTTTATTACTTACCTGAGCGCTCACCACCCCCTGTACAGGCCACCACTTGCTGCTTGCCGCTGACCAGCGGGACAAACGACACGTACTCTTCAGAAGTTCACGAAGCAGCTTCCGCTTTATTCGGATAACACCTTCAATATATAAGCAGTCTCATGCATAAGCAATTGTAATCAGATATGTCCATCCAATCCTATTAAAGGTCAAGCGATCACGAGCTCAAGCAGTATGTAAGATATATCTGTCCATGCGCTAGGCGGCTGAACTAATTATCATAGAGCCAATGGTAAACGCTTCCTGTTTTTCTCAAGGCGCATTCAGCACGCCGTTTGTCTCTCTGCCAGTTGCCATCTTGGATGCATGTGGTGTAACCCTGGGCCCCAGGTCTCGCCCGCCACATATAGCTGCTATAAGTTACTAAAATAATGAGAGAGATGATGTTAAATTACCTCATTCTCCTACATAAAGGAGGAAACACCACAATCTAAAAGAGAAAGGAGTATACTAAACTATTATCATGGCCATCATGGTCATGAGACCCTATTGAAATTCACATGGAGACAATGATATAGCTTGCTGAGCATTGAATGTGGTACAGTTATGATTAGACAGTCCACTTTCTGGCTTCCTCTTAGGGTAGAACAGAGGAAATTACTCAAAATTCAGAAAGGGTAGAGACAAAGACATCAAAATGAGCTGGTGAGCAACTTGGGCACTGCAGAGTAAGTTTTCTTTCCTTTGAGGCACATCTGTTTGCTTCTTTTGTGAAAGGCAAAATATATTCATTTATTTTGGCAAATAAGCAGAGTATATTATAATCTTTAGTGTCTGAAAAAATGTCTAATTAAGAATACTGAGCAAGTTTACTAAAGATGGTTCAAATTTTAATTCTTTCATGAAGGATAGAAGATGTTAAGGTAAAACATGACAAAACTATAGGAAAAAGTGTTCAAGACTGGCATTATGTAATTGTTTTCAACAGCAATCATGCTCAAGTATCATTGATGAAGGAAGAAGTGCAGCAGCATTATAGCCTTTAATAATATTTATACATATTTATACATTGGATTTTAAACCACTGTATTGGTTTTGCATGTTTTGAAAAGAAACCAACATTTGGTTTCCATTTTGTTATCAAAAAAAATTGTAAGCCTGAGAGTTTGTGTATTCCCACTTAAATGGACTCTCCCAATTATCTGTTAATTCCTCCACTGTGCTTTCTTTTATTCCTAAGGTAAGCTAGGTGCTGTCCTACTGGGGTCCCTTAGACCAGCTACTATTTTTTTCATATGATAACAACATCATCAGTTTGTGAGAAATGCCAAACATTTTTCCAAACTGGCTGCAACATTTTAATTAATTTTTTTATTGGTGCACTGTAATTAAGCATCATAGCTGAGTTTAAATCATAGTAAGTTTCAAGTTGCACATAATATAATTGGCCAATTTATTCCCTAGGCATGATTTTCTGAAGGTCACAGAAAACATATCAAGGAATTTTAAATAGCATTGAAACTGAAATATAAATACATTTAACATATTACATATGCATATATTTAATATATATGTTATGTATAATATACATTTATGTATATATGTATAAGAGCAATAATATCAGCAGTCACCTTAAAGGCAAATTAGGGCAGTTCAAAAACACCTCAATATAAGGGTATTACTTGAAAGACTAGAAAGAGATAAGGAAGTAAGTCCTGCAATATGTGGGAAAACCCACTTCAGTCAGAGATCATAAGGAACAGCAAAAGGGAGAGCATTAGTGGGGCAGAGTGAGCAGGAAATTAATAGGAGATAAAATTCAAAAGATAGTTGGGTGTTGGACTAGGTATGAACTGAAGATATTTTAGAGCAATGGGGACTTTTGAATTTGGTGACTGCTGACTAGCCCCATTAATGCAACATAAAGAGAAAAATAAGTAGTTCTATATCATTAGATTAGCCACCCATTAAAAGCAAAGTAAAATGATGAGAATCCTCTTCAGCAATGTTGAAAGAGACTCCCATGTCCTGCAGCAAGAGAGCTGATTTTGCTGAAAAATTGTCTGAAGACACATTTGCAAGAGTCTGAAGTATATGTTCAAGAGGAGGTAGAATTCATTCATGGCCTTGGCAAGACCCTCATTCTAGAATCAGTGCCTTCCTACAGGAAATGTATAGACAAATATATATTCCACCTCTTGTCTCCATTACATAAATCCACCTGGGAAGCATGGAGTAAAAGAACCCATGAATGGAGTTTTAACATGGGTGAAACCTCTGTATCAAGATCTCTGAAAAGACCAGTGGACAGAATATCTGGATTTATTAACAGGTTCTTGTGCCTGTTTCATGAGCCTCGTCTTATCCACCCTTGATCCATCATCCCGTATAGAATTTGCAACAGTGGAATTATTTTAGTAGAAAATGATGTGGCAGGGGTGATTCAAGAAGATGTATTAGAGGAAGGCTGCATCCTAGTTGCTGTGTGGCTTAGGATTCATGAAGCTGGAGTAGTTTCACAATGAGGTGGGTAAAAGAAGGATTTTAGTAAAACCTAATATTGGACAGTTGGAGTGTTTTAGAGATAGAGACTTTAGGGTGCACTGAACACAGAAGAAAGTTCTTTGGAGCCAGGCTGGTTTCAGCAGCAGCACTAGCACTGTTTTACCATGGACAGGAGGGATAACACAGAGAAACACAATAAAGAGATTTGATAGGGAAGAATCTGAGATCAGAAAAACAGCCTAGACTTAGCTAATCTAGAAATTGCACTGCAAACCAGTATTTGAAGAGTGCTGTTTTTCAACTGGTAAGCAGAGAACTGAGGCAGAGCCTTCATGAGGAGGCCATCCTGCAGTTTCCTGCTAAAAGATCCAGGGAGTTCAAAGCAAACATTGCCACACTGCCCTGGCAAGCATTTACTGTGTGGCCTAGGGTGTACCTAGAAAAACATGAATGAAATAGCCACAGAGAAGACTGTACCCAGGGGAATTCAAGTGAAATAAATGAAGGGGAGTCCAACTCAGCTTTTTCTTTGAGTCTGGTGGCTCATGCGACCAGCTTATTGAGTCAGGAAATCGAATAGGAAGGTGTGAATACACTCAGGGTCCACGGCTGGGAAGGCTGTGTTTGTGGGCAGCAGTGTGTGGAAGACTGGCTTTCTTGCCCTGTGAGTAGAATTTCTGGGAAACTGCTGAGATTTAGATTCAGAGCAGAGATTAGTATGTGCCTGGCCCTAAGAGTGTGTTAATCAAATCCCTCCAGAGCAGATACTCCCCAATAAAACACCTGATAACTAATTAGACCTAAGCTCACCTTCAGGAACTCCCCTCAGAATTCTTTGCAGACCCACTCTGGGTGTGCATTAATCTGGTCTGAGCAGACAAAATTCTAATTGACAATATTTCCCATTGCATCCTGACTTATACTGAAGAAAAGGAAAGCTAAGAGTGATTTCCACCATATTATATCTTAGACCATTCCTGTTTTTTGTGGTAATTAAAAGATTGTACATCATGACCAAGTTGTTTAATCCCAAAGATGCAAGATGGTTTAATATATAAAAATTAATAAATTTGATTCATCATATAAGCAGAATTATGGAAAAAATTACTAGGTCATCTTCATAGATGCAGATAGTACATTTGATAAATTTTAGAATCCATTCATGATGAAACACTGAAGAAATCAGGGATGGAAAAAAACCTACTTCAGTATCATAAGGCTACATGTGAAAAACCCAAAGCCAACCTCATACACTGAAAGCATTTCCTTTAAAATCTGGAACAAAACAAGGATGTCCACTCTCACTGTTTCTATTAAATAAAGTGCTAGAAATTCTAGTCAGAGCAATTAGTCAGGACAAGAAAAGAAAAAGGATAATAATTGGAAAGGAATAAGTCAAATGATTGCTGTTTGCAAAATGATCCTATACTTTACAGATCCCAATAATTCCACCAAAAGACTGCTAGAGCTAAGAAATTCATCAAAGTGTCAGGTTATGAAATCAAAATACACAAATCAATAGCTTTCCTATATAGCAACAATGAATCTATGCAGAAAGAAATCAGGAAAACTATTCCATTCACAAAAGTCTCCAAAAATTACCTAAGAATAAATCTAACCCTGGAAGTGAAAGAACTCCATTAACCCTGGAGGTATAATGAGAACTATGGAACATTAAAAAAAGAAATTGAAGAAGACCTCACGGGTTCATGAACTAACAGAATTAATACTGTTCACATTGCCAAACTACTGAAAGCCATACAGAGATTCAAAGCAAGCCCCATCCAAATATCAGTGATATTCTTCACATAGCTAGAAAAAGAAGGAGGCGAGTGGTGAGCTGATTGGACTAAAAGCAACCGCTCCTGAACACCGGTGGCCTGCCTGGAGGAGGAGCGTGGTGAGTCACCTGGTCTCGGAGCCACCGTTCCTGAACACCTGGGGGGCTACCCCAAGGAGGAGGAGGAGGAACAGGGCGGGTCACTTGGACTTGGAGTGACTGCCTAGGGCTACGGGTGGTTGGCGGGAAGAGGAGACCCGAAGTGAGTTGTTTGGATTCCTAGTGACTGCGTCGGAAACCGGGCGGCTGTCCGAGGAGGAGGTGTGTGGCGGGTCTCTGTGTCTCGGAGCTATTGTACGGGGCTCCAGGTGGTGGCTCAGGGGAGGGGCTGCATAGCCAGGCCATTGGTGCAGAGCAGGGTCCCAGGAGCTAGGTGGCTTCTTGCTGGAAGAGCCGCACAGAGACACGCCTAGGGGCGGAGCGAAGTTTCCAGGGCGGCGGGCAGATTCTCTGGGAGAGGCAGCCTAAGGAGACTCGCCTGCGAAGGGTGAGGCTACCAGGCCCAGGACGTAGGTCCGGGCCCCTGGGATCGTTGCAGAAGAAGACAGCCCAGCCCAGGTGGTAGTTGTAGATTGAGGGGAACCTCTAGGAGGGCAACTGACCAGCGAGACGTCCCCACCCAGTGACTCTTCCCGGCCGGGGGAGGTTTTCCCACAGGGACGGTAAAGCCAGAGACATAGGCACAAACAGGCCTTGCCTCAGCTCACAGTCTACTTCCCCATTGGATGACCATTGGTCAACAAGTGGAGGCACCTCCGCCCACTAGCAGGGAATATACGCCACCTGAGGGTTACCACACCTAGAGAGGCAGCTTCTTCGTGGAGCTCTGCATTATCAACTTCCTCCAAGACTTCAGGCTACTGAAGGATAAGAGGGGATATACTAGCAATCTTCAGGGACATTATAAGTTGATAGAGGAAATCTGCAATATCTTAATGACCTACTGATCCCTGAACAATATGAGAAAACAAGGGAAGAAAATGCCCCAAACAAATCTAGATGTTACATCAATAAAATCCAATGACAGCATGGCAGAAGAAATGACAGAAAGGGAGTTCAGAATGTACATAATTAAAATGATTAGGGAAGCAAACGATGAGATGAAAGAGCAAATGCAGGCATTGAACGATCGCACCAATCGACAGTTAACAGAACAAATTCAGGAAGCAAAAGATCATTTCAATAAAGAGTTAGAGATATTGAAAAAAAACCAAACAGAAATCCTTGAAATGAAGGAAACAATAAACCAAATTAAGAACTCCATAGAAAGCATAACCAGTAGGATAGAACAGCTGGAAGACAGAACTTCAGATATTGAAGACAAAATATTTAACCTCGAAAACAAAGTTGAACAAACAGAGAAGATGGTGAGAAATCATGAACAGAATCTCCAAGAACTATGGGATATCATGAAAAGGCCAAATTTGAGAATTATTGGGATTGAGGAAGGCTTAGAGAAACAAACCAAAGGAATGACCAATCTATTTGAAGAAATAATATCAGAAAATTTCCCAAATCTGAAGAATGAAATGGAAAATCAAGTCCAAGAGGCTTATAGGACTCCAAATACACAAAATTACAACAGACCCACACCAAGGCACATTATAATGAAAATACCTAACATACAAAATAAAGACAGAATTTTAAAGGCTGTGAGAGAAAAGAACCAAATTACATTCAGGGGGAAGCCAATACGGATATCAGCAGATTTTTCAATCCAGACCCTAAAAGCTAGAAGGGCCTGGAACAACATTTTTCAAGCTCTGAAAGAAAATGGATGCCAACCAAGAATCTTATACCCAGCAAAACTTACCTTCAAATTTGACGATGAAATAAGATCATTCCATGATAAACAAAAGCTAAAAGAATTTACAAAAAGAAAGCCAGTATTACAGAACATTCTCAGCAAAATATTTCATGAGGAAGAGATAAAAAACAAAGAAGCAAATCAGCAAAGGGAGGAATTATCCTAAAGGAACTGTCAAATAAAGGAGGAACCAAGATGTGTCAAAAATTTTAAATATGAACCAAATGACTGGGAATACAAATCATATCTCAATAATAACCCTGAATGTTAATGGCCTGAATTCATCAATCAAAAGACATAGACTGGCAGATTGGATTAAAAAGAAAGATCCAACAATATGTTGCCTGCAAGAGACTCACCTCATAGAAAGAGATACCCATAGACTAAAGGTGAAAGGATGGGGAAAAACATACCATGCACATGGGCTCAGCAAAAAAGCTGGAGTATCCATCCTCATTTCAGATAATGTGGACTTCAAGCCAATGTTAGTTAGAAGGGATGAAGAAGGACATTTCATACTGCTTAAGGGAAGCATAAATCAGCAAGATATAACAATCATAAACATCTATGCCCCAAACAGTGGCTCATACATGTATGTTAAACAAATCCTTCTCAATTTTAGAAACCAAATAGACCATAACACAATAATACTAGGTGATTTTAACACGCCTCTTTCACCACTGGACAGATCTTCCAAACAAAAATTGAACAAAGAAACCATAGATCTCAATAACACAATCAATAATTTAGACTTAACAGACATTTATAGAATATACCATCCAACCAAGAGCGAATACACTTTCTTCTCAGCAGCACATGGATCCTTCTCTAAAATAGACCATATATTATGCCACAAAGCTAATGTCAGCAAATACAAGAAGATAGAGACACTACCTTGTATTCTATCAGATCATAATGGATTGAAGTTACAAATTAATGAAAGAGTAAAAAACAGAAACTACTCCAACACCTGGAGATTAAACAATATGCTACTATATGATGAATGGATAACAGAACATATTAGGAAGGAAATTAAAAAATTCTTAGAGGTAAATGAGAACAAAGAAACATCATATCAAAATCTCTGGGACACTATGAAAGCGGTACTTAGAGGAAGATTTATTTCATGGAGCGCATTTAATAAAAGAAGTAAAACTCAAAAAATAAATGACCTAACACTACAACTCAGAGCCCTAGAAAAAGAAGAACAGACCAACACCAAAAGTAGTAGAAGACAGGAAATAGTTAAACTCAGAGCTGAAATCAATGAAATTGAAACGAAAGAAACAATACAAAAAATTGACAAAATAAATAGTTGGTTCTTCGAAAAAATAAACAAAATTGATAAACCTTTAGCCACACTAACAAAGAGAAGACGAGAGAAAACCCAAATCACTAAAATTCGGAATGAACAAGGAAATATCACAACAGATACGACCGAAATACAAAACATAATTAGAAGCTATTTTGAAAATCTATACTCCAACAAAATAGAAAATTTCGAAGACATCAACAGGTTTCTAGAGACATATGAATTGCCTAAACTGAACGAGGAGGACATACACAATTTAAATAGACCAATTTCAAGTAATGAAATAGAAGAAGTCATCAAAAGCCTACCAACAAAGAAAAGTCCAGGACCAGATGGGTTCTCAGCCGAGTTCTACAAAACTTTTAAAGAAGAACTCATTCCAATACTTCTCAAAGTATTCCAGAAAATAGAAGAGGAGGGAACTCTCCCAAACTCATTCTATGAAGCCAATATTACCCTGATTCCTAAACCAGACAGAGACACATCGAGGAAAGAAAATTTCAGACCAATATCCTTAATGAACATCGATGCAAAAATTCTCAACAAAATTTTAGCAAATCACATACAAAAACATATTAAAAAGATAGTGCACCATGATCAAGTGTGTTTCATCCCAGGGATGCAAGGTTGGTTCAACATCAGAAAATCAATAAATGTCATTCACCATATCAATAGACTTAAAGTCAAGAATCACATGATTATTTCGATAGATGCAGAAAAAGCATTTGATAAAATACAGCACCCCTTCATGCTCAAAACACTAGAAAAAATAGGGATAGTGGGAACATTCCTTAACATTGTAAAGGCCATCTACGCTAAACCCATGGCTAATATCATTCTTAATGGTGAAAAACTGAAAGCATTCCCTCTAAAAACTGGAACAAGGCAGGGATGCCCTCTTTCACCACTTCTATTCAATATCATCCTTGAAACTCTAGCCAGAGCAATTAGACAGACCAAAGAAATTAAAGGGATACGAATAGGAAAAGAAGAACTCAAACTATCCCTATTTGCTGATGATATGATGGTATACTTAGAGGAACCAGGAAATTCCACCAGAAAACTTTTAGATCTCATAAGTGAATTCAGTAAAGTAGTGGGATATAAGATCAATGCACATAAATCGAAGGCATTTTTATATATAAGCGATGAATCTTCAGAAAGAGAAATTAGGAAAACTACCCCATTCACAATAGCTTCAAAAAAAATAAAGTATTTGGGAATCAATCTCACAAAAGAGGTGAAAGACCTCTACAATGAGAACTACAGAACACTAAAGAAAGAAATTCAAGAAAACCTTAGAAGATGGAAAGATCTCCCATGTTCTTGGATAGGAAGAATTAATATTGTCAAAATGGCCATACTACCAAAAGTGCTATACAGATTCAATGCAATTCCAATTAAAATCCTAATGATGTACCTTACAGAAATAGAGCAAGCAATTATGAAATTCATCTGGAAGAATAAAAAACCCAGAATAGCTAAAGCAATCCTTGGCAGAAATAGTGAAGCAGGGGGTATCGCAATACCAGATCTTCAACTCTACTACAAAGCAATAGTAACAAAAACGGCATGGTATTGGTACCAAAATAGAAAGGTGGATCAATGGTACAGAATAGAGGACACGGACACAAACCCAAATAAATACAATTTTCTCATACTAGACAAAGGTTCCAACAATATGCAATGGAGAAAAGATAGCCTCTTCAACAAATGGTGCTGGGAGAATTGGAAATCCATATGCAACAGAATGAAACTAAACCCATATCTCTCACCATGCTCGAAACTAAACTCAAAATGGATTAAGGATCTCGGAATCAGACCAGAGACCTTGCATCTTATAGAAGAAAAAGTAGGTCCAGAGCTTCAACATGTCGGCTTAGGACCAGACTTCCTCAACAGGACTCCCATAGCAGAAGAAATAAAAGCAAGAATTAATAACTGGGATAGATTCAAACTAAAAAGCTTTCTCTCAGCAAAGGAAACTATCAGCAATGCAAAGAAAGAGCCTACAGAGTGGGAGAAAATCTTTGCCAATCATACTTCAGATAGAGCGCTAATCTCCAGAATCTATAAAGAACTCAAAAAACTCTACACCAAGAATGTAAATAATCCAATCGACAAATGGGCTAAGGAAATGAATAGACACTTCACAGAAGAAGATATACAAGCAATCAACAAACATATGGAAAAATGTTCAACATCTCTAGTAATAAGAGAAATGCAAATCAAAACCACCCTAAGATTCCATCTCACCCCAATTAGAATGGCGATTATCAAGAATACAACCAACAACAGGTGTTGGCAGGGGATGTGGGGAGAAAGGTACACTCTTACATTGCTGGTGGGGCTGCAAATTAGTGCAGCCACTCTGGAAAGCAGTGTGGAGATTCCTTAGAAAACTTGGAATGGAAACACCATTTGACCCAGCTATCCCACTCCTTGGCCTATACCCAAAGGACTTAAAATCAGCATACTACAGAGATACAGCCACATCAATGTTCATAGCTGCTCAGTTCACAATAGCCAGATTGTGGAACCAACCTAGATGTCCTTCAATTTATGAATGGATAAAGAAAATGTGGTATATATATACAATGGAATATTACTCAGCCATAAAGAACGATAAAATTATGGCATTTGCAGGCAAATGGATGAAACTGGAGAATATCATGCTAAGTGAGATAAGCCAATCTCAAAAAACCAAAGGAAGAATGATATCGCTAATAAGTGGATGATGACACATAATGGGGGGTGGGAAGGGTTAGTGTTGGGGTTGGAGTTGGGTTTAGGGAGGGGGCAGGAATGGAGGAAGGAAGGACTGTATAGATGGAGGGGAAGGGTGGGAGGGGAGGGGGGGAAGGGAAAAAATGGCAGAATGAATCAAACAACATTACCCTATGTAAATTTATGATTACACAAATGGTATGCCTTTACGCCATGTACAGACAGAGAAACAACATGTATCCCATTTGTTTACAATTTTATAATAAAAAAAAAATGGGCATATAGACCACTGGTATGAAATATAAGACACAGAGTCAAACTCACACCAGTGGGGTCATCTGACCCCAGAAATAGATGCATAAAGTATACATTGGGGGAAAAAAGCCTTTTTAGCAAATGGTCCTGGGAAAACTGGCATGTAAACAAGTGAAACTTGATCCCTATCATTCACAAAAATCAACTCAAAATGAACCAGATATGTGGAAAATGGACCACAAACCAGCAACTCCTAGAGGAAAACAGGGTTAACAACCTACACTAGACAAAGGCAACAACATTTTCTTTTTTTTTTTTATTGTAAACAAATGGGATACATGTTGTTTCTCTGTTTCTACATGGCGTAAAGGCATACCATATGTGTAATCATAAATTTACATAGGGTAATGCTGTTTGATTCATTCTGTTATTTTTCCCTTCCCCCCCCACCCCTCCCACCCCTCTTTTCCCTCTATACAGTCCTTCCTTCCTCCATTCTTGCCCCCCTCCCTAACCCTAACTCTAACCCTAACAGTAACCCCTCCCACCCCCCATTATGTGTCATCATCCACAAACCAGCAACTCCTAGAGGAAAACAGGATTAACAACCTACACTAGACAAAGGCAACAACATTTTCAATTGAATGACTAAAGCTCAGGAAATTATATCAAGAGTTAATAAATGGAATGTTATCAAATTAAAAACCTGCACAGCAAATGAAACAGTTCAAAATGTGAGAGAAAACTTATAGAATGTGAAAAAAATCTTGGCTAGCTACACCTCAGAGAACAGTGTCTTTTGATAAGGGGTAGAAAGTTCAAGTAGCATTTCAACTAAATAGAGAATAACATCATTGGGGACCAACATGCCTGTATCAAGATCCACGAGTTCAGACTGATAGGGTGTTTGACTACTTACACTTTAGTATTTTGTAGAATGCTCACTAGACTGCAGACATGGGTAACTCATGCTGTCCAAGTCTTGGGTGAAGAACTAAAATTGGGTATTTTATCTGGCTCCAATTGATAACAGGTGGCCCCCTAACACCTGTCAGGACATGGCTTTATTTTGGGAGCAAGGGTGTTCCTCAAGCAGAGAAAGAAGTGAAGACTCTTCCAAATTCTCTGTCCTCTCTCACTTTTTTCCTGGTTCACTCTTACATATTTATAAGGGGAAAAGACCCTCAAAATTTATAATGGCAGGGTTCCCCAAGTATTTACCAAAATTATTAGAGTGTAGGATGATTGTGGAAGACTGTTCATTATCTTGGTGCTTGCAGGATGCATTACATTCTGCTAAACTATCAAGTTTTCTTAACTGTAATTGAGTCACCTTACAAGCAAAAGAACTGATCACAGAATAGCATTGGCCTAGTTTTGGGAACACAACTTAGCCACAGCTCTGGGAGTCTTGCTTTATCAAAACTCGTAAGTGATCTCACTACATCTTCCAACAGTTGAAACCAGGCGTGTACAGTGAGATTGGAACTTCCATGTCTGGCACGAACCCCAGGGTTTCAAGATGGCTGGAAACTCAAAATTTAAGGGAAAGAGAGTAATTAAGCACTGATTTCACAGGGTTGGGAAAACCCAGAAGAACAGTGATATGCACAAGGAAACCTAATGATGACATTAAAATGAATAAGGGATTTGGAGCAGTCAGTATAAATAAACTAAATTCCACATCTAAGACTTGAGTGAAGCTAGCTTGGGGAAGCCAAAACAATTTAAAAATGTCAGTCTATGAGTGTGGTATAAAATCAATGTATAGAATCCAAACAAAAGACTGTTTGGTGGATATATAGTGTTTTTATTTTCTGAGGAGTAAATATATTCTTTAGGGATTAGCTGGCCACAGGGATGGGAAATTTGATACAGGAGGGGTGAATCACTCTACTACCTTACCATTGTCTAGTAACCCAAGCAAAACCATTGCTAATTCTTATTCTATCATTCTCTGTGAAATATTGAAAGTGGTGTTGATTACTAAAAATGTGTTTCCATCCATCCAAAAATTATCATATAAAGATTTTGATGAAACACATCATTTCTTGCCACCTTCTGGAAAACCTTGGTATATAATGTATAACTTCTATGATAAGAAAAGTACACCTAGAACAGCAGTTTTGCAACCTACCAACCCATCCTATCACCATAATGCACTAAGGTTTATGTTTGTGATCCATGCTATGCTTGACAAATCCTTTTCTGGAGACTTGCTCTGACAATCTCTTTCTTTGCTTCCTGCAATGTTTAAAGATGTAATCTTGGACTCACCAGTGACCATTGTTCACCTGTGACAAAACTGCTCAATCTAAAAAGGATGGATGGGATATATTGAGAAAAAAAATTAGTCCCAAAACACCTAGAATTTCTGGCTCCAATACTACCTGAAAATATTTCTATCCTTACCTTTGTCAAGTGGAGCAAGAGTTAATTTCCTGTCACATGTATAAAAATTTTGCCAATTAACACACACTGGACATTATTTTAGTCTATTTGGCTGTAACACACTGCCACAGACTTAAAAACAACAGAAATTTATTTCCCAGAGTAATGAGTGCTGGAAGTCTAAGATCAAGGTGCTGGAAAACTTGGTATTCAGTAAGGGCTTGTTTTTCTCACAGGAGGTCTTCTCACTAACAACAAATTGTGAAAGTAGGAAGGGAGTACTGTTGGATCTTTTTGATAAGAGCAGAAATACCATTTGTAAAAGCTCCTGCATCATGACTTAATCACTTCCCAAAGACTCTAATTTCTAATGCAATCTTCTTAGTGGCATAAAGGAGAAAACATATGCAGTAATGAAAATGAGCAAACTAGAATCATGCAGGGCATGGATGACTTTTCACATATAATGGGTGAAAGGAGCTAGACACAAACTATATATGTTGTATATCTCTTTGTACAAAATTAAAAAAATAGTCATCTAGTTGAGTCATAGTTGAGTCATCTAGAAATCAAAGTAATTATTTGCGCAGTGTGCAATTTGTAAATGGAACAGAGACTTTTAGTTTCCTCCTTTTAACCTGGCATATTACTGTGTTCTATTTATTGAATTTCCTTGTAGCAGGAAAAGGAGTGAAAGTGACATGTGTCACTGTCAGGCATGGAAATACAAAATTCCACACTTTTCCATGATCTTTCCTTTTCTAACTGTCTGGGATATTGATAACCCAAGCTTTCCTAAAAAGCTCTATGCTCATGGTGGCAAAGTTTATTCCATCCCATTTAATGTATCATGAAGTAGACCATGTATAAGCATAAAAGGATGGGAAGCAAACCTCAATGGATTCAGAGAAGCCTTTTTTCCTATGCAGACTCAAGCACCATTGGGGCCTGATTTCTGGATGGGAAAATGTCCATGAGTTACAGAGGAGATTTTGGTTTTATAGGGTACAATGAGGATGATGTAATCATTGGAAGATGTGTACATGCAGTTTTGACCACCAGAGGCTGGTTGTATAGGTTAAAACTTTAATTTAGGAGGGCAGTTGTAAAACGGTTGAAACTCATTGTTGTCTGGGGAGATAGAGTCCAGATCCCAGGGATGAGTACTGCAAATCTTGCCCATTGGTATTTGCTGTGCCTTCATTTAGGACTAATTTGCCTTGAGGGAAGGTCAAGGTTTAGAGCCCAGCATTCAGTATCCGCCCCTTTTCCCCAGGGCCCATTGTTCCTTGGCTAGTTTCCCCTCCTTCCTCCCAAGTCATACCTCTCTCCATTTTTCTTTGGGGGCTATCTTGAAGGAATATTCTCTTCCATAACCCTTCACCATGGAGGGCCCTCATTATTTTCACCTGCACCTGTGCTCTGAATTGTTACTTAAGAAGGAGATTTCTCCTGATAGTTACTATTGCCTGGACTGCTCCTATGATTTCATTGTGTAAATTTTTTTTTTTTTTTTTGGGCGGGGAGTGAAATAATCTCACTTGGTATATAGTAAGTGGATAATTATGGTAAATGTAAATATATGTTTTCCCCTGGCCTATTATTGTGTTTGATATGTGTGTATGCACATGGATGTGAAAGGGTACTCGTAGCATCTTGAATATGCATTGATTTTATTGAAGAAGTCTGAAGACAATTTCAGTCTCCAAGAATCTCTAAGTGGCCAATAGGATAATCACAAGCACAAAACTTCATTGAAAATACCAGAATATACTCAGAAATTTTTGTTGGATATATCTTATTGTCCTCAGAAATATGAGCCACAATTTGAAATTTTGGATGTGAGTCCAATATGTTCCCTACCACTAACAATCATCCTCATAAGAGTGAGTGGTTTACCGCTAATCTATATATTTACCACCAATATCTAATTCCCTATAAAGAGCCAAATTTTATCTAAATTTAGCTAGCATGGTTAAACAAAGTTTTTGTGTTTGGTCTCTCTTTTTTTTTTTCTTTACATTTTCGTAGGATCCACACACTTTTAAGAGTCTGAAACAAAACAGTTTTTAATCCTGAGTATATAAATTCTGTATTACTTAATATGCATCCTTGTACCACCAATTTTTAAATGTTTAATTTTTTCAATGTTTCCCTCTTTACTAGGAGACACTTTCCTATGCATTATATGGAAAAAATATTAGAAAATTTGTCATATTATTTTCCCCAGTTTAATTAAGAAGAATTGTGATGAAAGGATACAGAGTGACTTTGCATAGGTGAACTGGGCCTGTGAAAGAGGAGAGACCCTCCTTATAAAAAAAAAAAGGCAAAGAGAGTCCCTCTGATATAAAACAAATATATCTAGTTAAGATTGACCAAACCAAAATGGGTGCAAATAAAATCCTTGAGCTGTGCTGACTGTGGTAAATACAAGGACAGAAATACCCAAGATAAAATAATGTGGCCATGAGTTAAGGTCCTTGTGACTATTTCTGGGAAGCAACCCATCCCTCCAGAGGCCCAGTCTCAGATATGGATAGTTTAACTCTCCTGCCTAGCCCACCCTGATAGCCCACCCTGATAGCCTGCCCTGCTAATCTGCCAGGTGCAGCCTGAAATAGATAAACTGAAGCTTGCTGTTTGCCTTTCTTGAAAAAAGACCCCTCTTGTAAGACTGCCAAAAAATTTTTATGGTTTTCACTTTTAAAAAACAGCCTGCTTGACTCACTCGGGGTTGCTGCTCTCCCAAATTCTGCTCTGGAGTTGCAGCCCTGATGCATCAGCCTGTTTCTTCTCTTTCCCCCAAATAAATTTTTTCTGCTCTAGTCCCTGGGGGTCTCACTATGCTTCAGTAACTGGACCCCATAACAGACCCAAAGCCACAGAGACAAGAACTGGCTCATCTAAATGTTTGTTTTACTCTAAAACAAAAACTAAACACTCAGGAAGATCTCAGGAACTAGAAAAACAGTCTTTTCTCCCTTCTTCCCTCCTTCAGTAATTTCCCTTTCACTTTTTTTCCCTTTCTCCTCCCCTCCTCTTCCACTAACTGGAAATCTTCCCTACTTCTTATTTAGAAGGAAGTTATTTGTTATCTTAGGCCCAGAGAATATGCCAACACTTATCCCTTGAATTCTTAGCAGGCTAGGGGGTGAGTATCCTTTTGAAATATTACCTTTTTACCTTCTCTTCATGTTTCAACTCTTTGGACAATTATTCAGATCAGGTAACATTTATTGTGAAGCTCGGTTCTCCAAATGTTAGTTGATGATGTCCAAGAATAGAATTTGTACCGACATACGTAAAAATGGAGCAAAATTATCTTTTCACTAAATCGCGGTACTGAACAGTGCTCAGTACAACATCAGTGTTGTTATGGGACCAGTTATAACTAAGGTATTAGCAGTGAATTGTGACCTATTAAATGGCACACACAGTTCCAAGGACCCAGCCAGTATTCACAGTGTTACAGAATTGCTAGAGACCATCACCTAATGTTATACATTTATAAATTGGAAGTTCTGTCATTAACTTGAGCATTCATACATTACACTTGATACCAAAATTAGAGATGGATATGAATTAAACAATAAAAGTACTTGTATGGAGATTGCATTACTCAATCTCCCCAATGGTGAGAATAGTGAAGTACCAGAGAGGGTCAAGCTCAGCTTTCTATGAATCATTCTTGAATCATAGAAAGTAAAGGGTATATCTCATAAGTCCTATTTACAGTATGTAGAAGCCTAAGTGAGAAACGTGTTAGAATGTGGGTGTGGGTCTGAGAATATCTCATCCACCCATACACTTTATCAGCTATTGAATTTCCCCTGCTGCTGGAGGCAGTCTCCTGTATCTTTATACCAGACTCATCTTTTTTGCCACTCTTTCTCATCATTTTCACATTGGAAGGAAGAAGATAATCCACATCTTTTCCACACCTACTATTTGTCAGTAATTCTGTTCTTGTCAAGCCTATATTTTTTACTCTATCTGATTCTGTCCTTGAGTTTTTTAAAAACATTTAGATCATGTGCAGATGTTGAGCTCTGAGTAAGTTTTATTTAGTTCCCATCCACTTTGGAATGTGCCTAGTCTTTTAGGATCCATATGTTTTTGCCTTTAATCAGTAATTACCATGGCCTAGGCTCACTCATTCTCCTGAGGGTCCTTCCTCAGGGTTTTCTCTAATTTGCCACTGAATAAGAGGCAAATTTCTCCAGAAAATTCTAGGTTTTTTAGCTATTTTAAAAATGTAAAAGTAAAAAACAGTTACTATCTTTCATAAATCAAGTTTATAAAAATGGGAGACTAAAACTATACCAAATGATTATCTGGATAAAAACTAACAAGGACAATTCATGAACTAAAATACTGATTAGGGAGGCCATATCGAAAAACAATAAGACAACATTTTATAAAACAAGAAAAGCAAACAGCCTGTACTTTATAAACTCACTATTTATAAAGGGACATTTACAAGGATGGTCCTCCTATCATCATGTTTGGGAGTTTGGGATTTTATGTCTCCAACTGAAATGATAGAATAAATAAATTTTGGTGGGTGAGGATAGGTGATCATGGATCAAAAAGTAAGTATGACTCAATGAAATAATCACAAATTCTTTCATGAACAGGCTACTACATAATACTATGGTACTGTTAACTCAATAATCTATAATTTTTTAACACAACAAAAAAAATTATATATCAACTTGAAGTAAATGACTCACATACACCCAGATCAAGTGGAAAGGATTGTTCTTATTGTATTGTTTTCCTACTGCTTTCATAGAAAATTACCAAATTTTCATCACTTAAATTATAAAATCCTTGACTTCATCTCATCTGCAAAATCTCTTTTGCCATTCAAGGTCACATATTCATAGATTTCAGTGATTAGGAGGTTTTTGTTCCATCAGAGGAAAGGGTTCTTTCTTCATTCTGCTATACCAAAATAAAATCACAGGGTTTCAGAGAGAATTCACCTACAGTATAGTAGTATGAGAGTGGAAACCTGAAATCGAGCAAAAGTTTGGAATGAGTTGGGATAGTAATAATATAAACATATGGAATAAAACAATTAGAATAATGAAACATCACTTGAAAATTAAACGCTAACAAAATTAATGAAATGACAATTACAAAAGAATATTTCCTGCAACAAAACACATGTGTACAAGGGCTGGGGATATAGTTCAGTTGATTGAGTGCTTTGAGTGCTTGCTTAACATACACTCTCCAACACCACCAAAAAAAAAAAAAAAAAAAAAAAAAAAAAAACACCTCAAGAGAACAGACAAGACAGGATGACAGGAAAATGTAAATAAATGTATTTGGAGAGTTTAGAGCTCTAGAGAATACAGATGCTAACCAAGTTTATAACTAAATAAATAACCTAATTAGAATCAAAGAAATAGAAGGGCATGTGCAATTTAATAATTGATAAATAACTTTTGATAAAATAAGGTGAAGAAAAGAAATCAATATGTAATTTGCAACTTTTCTGTTTGGATCAGGGAGTTAACTCCATAGTGTTTGATCACTGAGCTACATCCCCAGTGCTTTTTATATTTTATTTAGATATAGTGTCTCATTACGTTTGTTGGGGCCTCAATAATTTGCTGAGGCTGGCTTTACACTTGGGAGCCTCCTGCCTCAGCCTCCCAGCTGCAGTATTACAGGCATGCATTACCACTGCCCAACCAAGGAAAATATTTTTGAAAATAAAAGTCAAAGAATGCA